>NC_138946.1:34487537-34790037 GCF_965226115.1 Aulonocara stuartgranti
TTTTGAGGGTAAAATCATACCTGTAGAGCAAACGCTGCGGACACAGCAGCAGTTTTAAAAAAGATTTTAAGATTAATTTTTTTGCTCCTCTCACTCTAGCAGTTGAGCTGTCTCACTCTAGCCCCAACATTCCGTCCCATACACACCCATTATAAACTCTGAAACGGGTGAAAAAACATCATGAAACTTAAACTGGAACTGAAGAAAAAGTATAATAGATATTGAAAAGATAAATACAAGTTGAATAGTTGAATGTCTTGTCTTCGTTTTAAAGTTTGAATGGTGGCTCTATGTGAACGTATGTTGAAGTAGTAAGAGTTTAAAAATGAGTAAGTTGAATGAGAATTTGAAGGGTCTCCCCATTGAAATACATGGGAAATTTTTGTTGAATAAAGTTGAATAAAATTAAAAATATAAATGTTAAAAATGAGAAAAGTAGAAGCACACCATTCCAAAAGAAGAGGAATCTAATGGTGTTTGAATGGTTTTTCTAAGTTGAACGGTTTTGAAGGAGATAGTCGGCGAAAAACGTACGGAATAGAAAATAATAACTAGAAAGTGCATTTTCTGAAGAAACTGCAGTGTGAATGCTTGAATCTGAATGTATGGACTGAAATGAATTAATTGCTGAATTTTGAGTTAAAAATTTTGAATGAGATAAAAAAAAACAAAAAAAACCCTGAATTTAACCTGAAAACAACAGTGCTGAACTGCTAAAAGCTGAAGGTTACACAGAAGAAGAAGTTGGAAAAAAGCTGAAAATGTTTTAATTGTAAATTAGAAAAACCTAAGAAATGAGAAAAGAACATTTAGAGTCAGAAAACATCTGAATGAATATTAAAAGGTCATATTCTTTGAATCACTGAATGACTAAAATGTGATCCCTCCACTTGGACCCACACAGTTTAAAAAGTTTACATCTCTGAGCTTTGAAAGACAAGATGTTGGAAAAAGAACAACGATGGCGACGTTTTGAGGGTAAAATGATGGCTTTAACACTGTGGACACAGCAGCAGTTGAAAGAGAAGTGTTTAAGATGAATTTTGGCAGAGTGGCAGAGAGAGCTCGTTAAGCAGGCAGGTGTGAGCCTGGTTGCTATAGTGACCGCACCCAATGGCTCCATACACACGCACACAGACATGCACCTCACTTTTGCTGCTTAAAATGAACAGAAAAGTCAGGCCGAAACAAATCGTTCCCAAATGAAAAGTAAAAGTCGTATTGACAAATTTCTTTCACCGTGAGCGACAGCAATGTCTAGTCTACCTAATTCTCAGTTTTCATGCCTGTGGAGCTTATTATATGGACGTGGTGACAGTGGAAAGACACCATGCTCTTCTGATTTTCAAACGAACCTTCTGAGCCATTTTAACATTAGAGTCTATGGAAGAGTTGGAGGGAGGAGGCTGTGCATTGGTGACATTTATGAAAGAACCATAACACCTAGTACAATAGTAAACACATTGGATGAAAGAGGACAGCCATGGCTACGTTTTGAGGGTAAAATCATACCTGTAGAGCAAACGCTGCGGACACAGCAGCAGTTTTAAAAAATATTTTAAGATTAATTTTTTTGCTCCTCTCACTCTAGCAGTTGAGCTGCCTCACTCTAGCCCCAACATTCCGTCCCATACACACCCATTATAAACTCTGAAACGGGTGAAAAAACATCATGAAACTTAAACTGGAACTGAAGAAAAAGTATAATAGATATTGAAAAGATAAATACAAGTTGAATAGTTGAATGTCTTGTCTTCGTTTTAAAGTTTGAATGGTGGCTCTATGTCAATGTATGTGGAAGTAGTAAGAGTTTAAAAATGAGTAAGTTGAATGAGAATTTGAAGGGTCTCCCCATTGAAATACATGGGAAATTTTTGTTGAATAAAGTTGAATAAAATTAAAAATATAAATGTTAAAAATGAGAAAAATAGAAGCAGTCATGTCCAAAATAATAGGAATCTAACGATGTTTGAATGGTTTTTCTAAGTTGAACGGTTTTGAAGGAGTAGGCTTTCAAAAAACGTACGGAATAAGAAAATATAATAATAAAGATTAGAAGAACAATACTGTGAATGCTTTTCAAGCATTCACACTAACTAGAAAGTGCATTTTCTGAAGAAACTGCAGTGTGAATGCTTGAATCTGAATGTATGCACTGAAATGAATTAATTACTGAATTTAAGTTAAAAATCTTGAATGAGATAAAAAAAAAAAAACCCGAATTTAACCTGAAAACAAAAGTGCTGAACTGCTAAAAGCTGAAGGTTACACAGAAAAAGAAGTTGGAAAAAAGCTGAAAATGTTTTAATTGTAAATTAGAAAAACCTAAGAAATGAGAAAAGAACATTTAGAGTCAGAAAACATCTGAAAGAATATTAAAAGGTCATATTCTTTGAATCACTGAATGACTAAAATGTGATCCCTCCACTTGGACCCACACAGTTTAAAAAGTTTACATCTCTGAGCTTTGAAAGACAAGATGTTGGAAAAAGAACAACGATGGCGACGTTTTGAGGGTAAAATGATGGCTTTAACACTGTGGACACAGCAGCAGTTGAAAGAGAAGTGTTTAAGATGAATTTTGGCAGAGTGGCAGAGAGAGCTCGTTAAGCAGGCAGGTGTGAGCCTGGTTGCTATAGTGACCGCACCCAATGGCTCCATACACACGGACACAGACATGCACCTCACTTTTGCTGCTTAAAATGAACAGAAAAGTCAGGCCGAAACAAATCGTTCCCAAATGAAAAGTAAAAGTCGTATTGACAAAATTCTTTCACTGTGAGCGACAGCAATGTCTAGTCTACCAAATTCTCAGTTTTCATGTCTGTGGAGTTTATTATATGGACGTGGTGACAGTGGAAAGACACCATGCTCTTCTGATTTTCAAACGAACCTTCTGAGCCATTTTAACATTAGAGTCTATGGAAGAGTTGGAGGGAGGAGGCTGTGCATTGGTGACATTTATGAAAGAACCATAACACCTAGTACAATAGTAAACACATTGGATGAAAGAGGACAGCCATGGCTACGTTTTGAGGGTAAAATCATACCTGTAGAGCAAACGTTGCGGACACAGCAGCAGTTTTAAAAAAGATTTTAAGATTAATTTTTTTGCTCCTCTCACTCTAGCAGTTGAGCTGCCTCACTCTAGCCCCAACATTCCGTCCCATACACACCCATTATAAACTCTGAAACGGGTGAAAAAACATCATGAAACTTAAACTGGAACTGAAGAAAAAGTATAATAGATATTGAAAAGATAAATACAAGTTGAATAGTTGAATGTCTTGTCTTCGTTTTAAAGTTTGAATGGTGGCTCTATGTCAATGTATGTGGAAGTAGTAAGAGTTTAAAAATGAGTAAGTTGAATGAGAATTTGAAGGGTCTCCCCATTGAAATACATGGGAAATTTTTGTTGAATAAAGTTGAATAAAATTAAAAATATAAATGTTAAAAATGAGAAAAATAGAAGCAGTCATGTCCAAAATAATAGGAATCTAACGATGTTTGAATGGTTTTTCTAAGTTGAACGGTTTTGAAGGAGTAGGCTTTCAAAAAACGTACGGAATAAGAAAATATAATAATAAAGATTAGAAGAACAATACTGTGAATGCTTTTCAAGCATTCACACTAACTAGAAAGTGCATTTTCTGAAGAAACTGCAGTGTGAATGCTTGAATCTGAATGTATGCATTGAAATGAAATAATTACTGAATTTAAGTTAAAAATTTTGAATGAGATAAAAAAAAAAACCCGAATTTAACCTGAAAACAAAAGTGCTGAACTGCTAAAAGCTGAAGGTTACACAGAAGAAGAAGTTGGAAAAAAGCTGAAAATGTTTTAATTGTAAATTAGAAAAACCTAAGAAATGAGAAAAGAACATTTAGAGTCAGAAAACATCTGAAAGAATATTAAAAGGTCATATTCTTTGAATCACTGAATGACTAAAATGTGATCCCTCCACTTGGACCCACACAGTTTAAAAAGTTTACATCTCTGAGCTTTGAAAGACAAGATGTTGGAAAAAGAACAACGATGGCGACGTTTTGAGGGTAAAATGATGGCTTTAACACTGTGGACACAGCAGCAGTTGAAAGAGAAGTGTTTAAGATTAATTTTGGCAGAGTGGCAGAGAGAGCTCGTTAAGCAGGCAGGTGTGAGCCTGGTTGCTATAGTGACCGCACCCAATGGCTCCATACACACGTACACAGACATGCGCCTCACTTTTGCTGCTTAAAATGAACAGAAAAGTCAGGCCGAAACAAATCATTCCCAAATGAAAAGTAAAAGTCGTATTGACAAAATTCTTTCACTGTGAGCGACAGCAATGTCTAGTCTACCAAATTCTCAGTTTTCATGTCTGTGGAGTTTATTATGTGGACGTGGTGACAGTGGAAAGACACCATGCTCTTCTGATTTTCAAACGAACCTTCTGAGCCATTTTAACATTAGAGTCTATGGAAGAGTTGGAGGGAGGAGGCTGTGCATTGGTGACATTTATGAAAGAACCATAACACCTAGTACAATAGTAAACACATTGGATGAAAGAGGACAGCCATGGCTACGTTTTGAGGGTAAAATCATACCTGTAGAGCAAACGCTGCGGACACAGCAGCAGTTTTAAAAAAGATTTTAAGATTAATTTTTTTGCTCCTCTCACTCTAGCAGTTGAGCTGCCTCACTCTAGCCCCAACATTCCGTCCCATACACACCCATTATAAACTCTGAAACGGGTGAAAAAACATCATGAAACTTAAACTGGAACTGAAGAAAAAGTATAATAGATATTGAAAAGATAAATACAAGTTGAATAGTTGAATGTCTTGTCTTCGTTTTAAAGTTTGAATGGTGGCTCTATGTCAATGTATGTGGAAGTAGTAAGAGTTTAAAAATGAGTAAGTTGAATGAGGATTTGAAGGGTCTCCCCATTGAAATACATGGGAAATTTTTGTTGAATAAAGTTGAATAAAATTAAAAATATAAATGTTAAAAATATGAAAAATAGAAGCAGTGTTGTCCAAAAGAATAGGAATCTAACGGTGTTTGAATGGTTTTTCTAAGTTGAACGGTTTTGAAGTTATAGGATTACAAAAAACGTACGGAATAGATAAAATATAATAACTAGAAAGTGCATTTTCTGAAGAAACTGCAGTGTGAATGCTTGAATCTGAATGTATGCACTGAAATGAATTAATTGCTGAATTTTGAGTTAAAAATATTGAATGAGATTAAAAAAAAAAAAAAAAAAAAACGAATTTAACCTGAAAACAAAGGTGCTGAACTGCTAAAAGCTGAAGGTTACACAGAAAACTGAAAATGTTTTAAATGTAAATTAGAAAACCCTAAGAAATGAGAAAAGAACATTTACAGTCAGAAAACATCTGAATGAATATTAAAAGGTCATATTCTTTGAATCACTGAATGACTCAAATGTGATCCCTCCACTTTGATCCACACAGTTTAAAAAGTTTAAATGCCTGAGCTTTGAAAGATACGGTGTTGGAAAGAGAACAATAATGGCGACAATTTGAGGGTAAAATGATGGCTGTGACACTGTGGACACAGCAGCAGTTGAAAGAGAAGTGCTTAAGATGAATCTTGGTACAGTGGCAGGCAGAGCTCGTTAAGCAGGCAGGTGTGAGCCTGGTTGCTATAGTGACCGCACCCAATGGCTCCATACACACGTACACAGACATGCGCCTCACTTTTGCTGCTTAAAATGAACAGAAAAGTCAGGCCGAAACAAATCGTTCCCAAATGAAAAGTAAAAGTCGTATTGACAAAATTCTTTCACCGTGAGCGACAGCAATGTCTAGTCTACCTAATTCTCAGTTTTCATGCCTGTGGAGCTTATTATATGGACGTGGTGACAGTGGAAAGACACCATGCTCTTCTGATTTTCAAACGAACCTTCTGAGCCATTTTAACATTAGAGTCTATGGAAGAGTTGGAGGGAGGAGGCTGTGCATTGGTGACATTTATGAAAGAACCATAACACCTAGGACAATAGTAAACACATTGGATGAAAGAGGACAGCCATGGCTACGTTTTGAGGGTAAAATGGCGGCTGTAGAGCAAACGCTGTGGACACAGCAGCAGTTTTAAAAAAGATTTTAAGATTAATTTTTTTGCTCCTCTCACTCTAGCAGTTGAGCTCTCTCACTCTAGCCCCAACATTCCGTCCCATACACACCCATTATAAATTTTGAAACGGGTGAAAAAACATCATGAAACTTAAACTGGAACTGAAGAAAAAGTATAATAGATATTGAAAAGATAAATACAAGTTGAATAGTTGAATGTCTTGTCTTCGTTTTAAAGTTTGAATGGTGGCTCTATGTCAATGTATGTGGAAGTAGTAAGAGTTTAAAAATGAGTAAGTTGAATGAGAATTTGAAGGGTCTCCCCATTGAAATACATGGGAAATTTTTGTTGAATAAAGTTGAATAAAATTAAAAATATAAATGTTAAAAATGAGAAAAATAGAAGCAGTCATGTCCAAAATAATAGGAATCTAACGATGTTTGAATGGTTTTTCTAAGTTGAACGGTTTTGAAGGAGTAGGCTTTCAAAAAACGTACGGAAGAATAAAATAGAACTAGAAAGTGCATTTTCTGAAGAAACTGCAGTGTGAATGCTTGAATCTGAATGTATGCACTGAAATGAATTAATTACTGAATTTAAGTTAAAAATCGTGAATGAGATAAAAAAAAACAAACCCGAATTTAACCTGAAAACAAAAGTGCTGAACTGCTAAAAGCTGAAGGTTACACAGAAGAAGAAGTTGGAAAAAAGCTGAAAATGTTTTAATTGTAAATTAGAAAAACCTAAGAAATGAGAAAAGAACATTTAGAGTCAGAAAACATCTGAAAGAATATTAAAAGGTCATATTCTTTGAATCACTGAATGACTAAAATGTGATCCCTCCACTTGGACCCACACAGTTTAAAAAGTTTACATCTCTGAGCTTTGAAAGACAAGATGTTGGAAAAAGAACAACGATGGCGACGTTTTGAGGGTAAAATGATGGCTTTAACACTGTGGACACAGCAGCAGTTGAAAGAGAAGTGTTTAAGATGAATTTTGGCAGAGTGGCAGAGAGAGCTCGTTAAGCAGGCAGGTGTGAGCCTGGTTGCTATAGTGACCGCACCCAATGGCTCCATACACACGGACACAGACATGCACCTCACTTTTGCTGCTTAAAATGAACAGAAAAGTCAGGCCGAAACAAATCGTTCCCAAATGAAAAGTAAAAGTCGTATTGACAAAATTCTTTCACTGTGAGCGACAGCAATGTCTAGTCTACCAAATTCTCAGTTTTCATGTCTGTGGAGTTTATTATATGGACGTGGTGACAGTGGAAAGACACCATGCTCTTCTGATTTTCAAACGAACCTTCTGAGCCATTTTAACATTAGAGTCTATGGAAGAGTTGGAGGGAGGAGGCTGTGCATTGGTGACATTTATGAAAGAACCATAACACCTAGTACAATAGTAAACACATTGGATGAAAGAGGACAGCCATGGCTACGTTTTGAGGGTAAAATCATACCTGTAGAGCAAACGCTGCGGACACAGCAGCAGTTTTAAAAAAGATTTTAAGATTATTTTTTTTGCTCCTCTCACTCTAGCAGTTGAGCTGCCTCACTCTAGCCCCAACATTCCGTCCCATACACACCCATTATAAACTCTGAAACGGGTGAAAAAACATCATGAAACTTAAACTGGAACTGAAGAAAAAGTATAATAGATATTGAAAAGATAAATACAAGTTGAATAGTTGAATGTCTTGTCTTCGTTTTAAAGTTTGAATGGTGGCTCTATGTCAATGTATGTGGAAGTAGATACAGTTTAAAGAGGAGGAAGTTGAATGAGAATTTGAAGGGTCTCCCCATTGAAATACATGGGAAATTTTTGTTGAAAAAAGTTGAATAAAATTAAAAATATAAATGTTAAAAATGAGAAAAATAGAAGCAGTCATGTCCAAAAGAATAGGAATCTAATGGTGTTTGAATGGTTTTTCTAAGTTGAACGGTTTTGAAGGAGATAGATTACAAAAAACGTACGGAATCCATAATAATAAAATAGAATAAAGATTAGAAGAACAATACTGTGAATGCTTTTCAAGCATTCACACTAATAAAGATTAGAAGAACAATACTGTGAATGCTTTTCAAGCATTCACACTAACTAGAAAGTGCATTTTCTGAAGAAACTGCAGTGTGAATGCTTGAATCTGAATGTATGCATTGAAATGAAATAATTACTGAATTTAAGTTAAAAATTTTGAATGAGATTAAAAAAAAAACCCGAATTTAACCTGAAAACAAAAGTGCTGAACTGCTAAAAGCTGAAGGTTACACAGAAGAAGAAGTTGGAAAAAAGCTGAAAATGTTTTAATTGTAAATTAGAAAAACCTAAGAAATGAGAAAAGAACATTTAGAGTCAGAAAACATCTGAAAGAATATTAAAAGGTCATATTCTTTGAATCACTGAATGACTAAAATGTGATCCCTCCACTTGGATCCACACAGTTTAAAAAGTTTAAATGTCTGAGCTTTGAAAGACAAGATGTTCGAAAGAGAACAACGATGGCGACGTTTTGAGGGTAAAATGATGGCTTTAACACTGTGGACACAGCAGCAGTTGAAAGAGAAGTGTTTGAGATAAATCTTGGCAGAGAGAGAGAGAGCTCGTTAAGCAGGCAGGTGTGAGCCTGGTTGCTATAGTGACTGCACCCAATGGCTCCATACACACGCACACAGACATGCACCTCACTTTTGCTGCTTAAAATGAACAGAAAAGTCAGGCCCAAACAAATTCTTCCCAAATGAAAAGTATAGGTCGTATTGACAAAATTCTTTCACCGTGAGCGACAGCCATGTCTAGTCTACTGAATTCTCAGTTTTCATGCCTGTGGAGTTTATTATATGGACGTGGTGACAGTGTAAAGACACCATGCTCTTCTGATTTTCAAACGAACCTTCTGAGCCAATTTAACATTAGAGTCTATGGAAGAGTTGGAGGGAGGAGGCTGTGCATTGGTGACATTTATGAAAGAACCATAACACCTAGTACAATAATAAACACATTGGATGAAAGAGGACAGCGATGGCTACGTTTTGAGGGTAAAATCATACCTGTAGAGCAAACGCTGTGGACACAGCAGCAGTTTTAAAAAAGATTTTAAGATAAATTTTTTTGCTCCTCTCACTCTAGCAGTTGAGCTGTCTCACTCTAGCCCCAACATTCCGTCCCATACACACCCATTATAAACTCTGAAACGGCTGAAAAAACATCATGAAACTTAAACTGGAACTGAAGAAAAAGTATAATAGATATTGAAAAGATAAATACAAGTTGAATAGTTGAATGTCTTGTCTTCGTTTTAAAGTTTGAATGGTGGCTCTATGTCAATGTATGTGGAAGTAGATACAGTTTAAAGAGGAGGAAGTTGAATGAGAATTTGAAGGGTCTCCCCATTGAAATACATGGGAAATTTTTGTTGAAAAAAGTTGAATAAAATTAAAAATATAAATGTTAAAAATGAGAAAAATAGAAGCAGTCATGTCCAAAAGAATAGGAATCTAATGGTGTTTGAATGGTTTTTCTAAGTTGAACGGTTTTGAAGGAGATAGATTACAAAAAACGTACGGAATCCATAATAATAAAATAGAACTAGAAAGTGCATTTTCTGAAGAAACTGCAGTGTGAATGCTTGAATCTGAATGTATGCATTGAAATGAAATAATCACTGAATTTAAGTTAAAAATTTTGAATGAGATTTTAAAAAAAAACCCGAATTTAACCTGAAAACAAAAGTGCTGAACTGCTAAAAGCTGAAGGTTACACAGAAGAAGAAGTTGGAAAAAAGCTGAAAATGCTTTAAATGTAAATTAGAAAACCCTAAGAAATGAGAAAAGAACATTTAGAGTCAGAAAACATCTGAATGAATATTAAAAGGTCATATTCTTTGAATCACTGAATGAAGAAAATGTGATCCCTCCACTTTGATCCACACAGTTTAAAAAGTTTAAATGCCTGAGCTTTGAAAGACACGGTGTTGGAAAGAGAACAATAATGGGGACAATTTGAGGGTAAAATGATGGCTGTAACACTGTGGACACAGCAACAGTTGAAAGAGAAGTGCTTAAGATGAATCTTGGTACAGTGGCAGGCAGAGCTCGTTAAGCAGGCAGGTGTGAGCCTGGTTGCTATAGTGACCGCACCCAATGGCTCCATACACACGTACACAGACATGCGCCTCACTTTTGCTGCTTAAAATGAACAGAAAAGTCAGGCCGAAACAAATCGTTCCCAAATGAAAAGTAAAAGTCGTAGTGACAAAATTCTTTCACCGTGAGCGACAGCAGCTTCTAGTCTACCTAATTCTCAGTTTTCATGTCTGTGGAGTTTATTATATGGACGTGGTGACAGTGGAAAGACACCATGCTCTTCTGATTTTCAAACGAACCTTCTGAGCCATTTTAACATTAGAGTCTATGGAAGAGTTGGAGGGAGGAGGCTGTGCATTGGTGACATTTACGAAAGAACCATAACACCTAGGACAATAGTAAACACATTGGATGAAAGAGGACAGCCATGGCTACGTTTTGAGGGTAAAATCATACCTGTAGAGCAAACGCTGCGGACACAGCAGCAGTTTTAAAAAAGATTTTAAGATTAATTTTTTTGCTCCTCTCACTCTAGCAGTTGAGCTGCCTCACTCTAGCCCCAACATTCCGTCCCATACACACCCATTATAAACTCTGAAACGGGTGAAAAAACATCATGAAACTTAAACTGGAACTGAAGAAAAAGTATAATAGATATTGAAAAGATAAATACAAGTTGAATAGTTGAATGTCTTGTCTTCGTTTTAAAGTTTGAATGGTGGCTCTATGTGAACGTATGTTGAAGTAGTAAGAGTTTAAAAATGAGTAAGTTGAATGAGAATTTGAAGGGTCTCCCCATTGAAATACATGGGAAATTTTTGTTGAATAAAGTTGAATAAAATTAAAAATATAAATGTTAAAAATGAGAAAAATACAAGCAATCATGTCCAAAATAATAAGAATCTAACGATGTTTGAATGGTTTTTCTAAGTTGAACGGTTTTGAAGGAGTAGGCTTTCAAAAAACGTACGGAATAGATAAAATATAATAATAAAGATTAGAAGAACAATACTGTGAATGCTTTTCAAGCATTCACACTAATAAAGATTAGAAGAACAATACTGTGAATGCTTTTCAAGCATTCACACTAATAACTAGAAAGTGCATTTTCTGAAGAAACTGCAGTGTGAATGCTTGAATCTGAATGTATGCACTGAAATGAATTAATTACTGAATTTTGAGTTAAAAATATTGAATGAGATTAAAAAAAAAAAAAAAAAAAAACGAATTTAACCTGAAAACAAAGGTGCTGAACTGCTAAAAGCTGAAGGTTACACAGAAGAAGGAGTTGGAAAAAAACTGAAAATGTTTTAAATGTAAATTAGAAAACCCTAAGAAATGAGAAAAGAACATTTAGAGTCAGAAAACATCTGAATGAATATTAAAAGGTCATATTCTTTGAATCACTGAATGACTCAAATGTTATCCCTCCACTTTGATCCACACAGTTTAAAAAGTTTAAATGCCTGAGCTTTGAAAGACACTGTGTTGGAAAGAGAACAACGATGGTGACGTTTTGAGGGTAAAATGATGGCTTTAACACTGTGGACACAGCAGCAGTTGAAAGAGAAGTGTTTAAGATGAATCTTGGCACAGTGGCAGGCAGAGCTCGTTAAGCAGGCAGGTGTGAGCCTGGTTGCTATAGTGACCGCACCCAATGGCTCCATACACACGACACAGACATGCACCTCACTTTTGCTGCTTAAAATGAACAGAAAAGTCAGGCCGAAACAAATCGTTCCCATATGAAAAGTACAAGTCGTATTGACGAAATTCTTTCACCGTGAGCGACAGCAGCTTCTAGTCTACTGAATTCTCAGTTTTCATGCCTGTGGAGTTTATTATATGGACGTGGTGACAGTGTAAAGACACCATGCTCTTCTGATTTTCAAACGAACCTTCTGAGCCATTTTAACATTAGAGTCTATGGAAGAGTTGGAGGGAGGAGGCTGTGCATTGGTGACATTTATGAAAGAACCATAACACCTAGTACAATAGTAAACACATTGGATGAAAGAGGACAGCCATGGCTACGTTTTGAGGGTAAAATCATACCTGTAGAGCAAACGCTGCGGACACAGCAGCAGTTTTAAAAAAGATTTTAAGATTAATTTTTTTGCTCCTCTCACTCTAGCAGTTGAGCTGTCTCACTCTAGCCCCAACATTCCGTCCCATACACACCCATTATAAACTCTGAAACGGGTGAAAAAACATCATGAAACTTAAACTGGAACTGAAGAAAAAGTATAATAGATATTGAAAAGATAAATACAAGTTGAATAGTTGAATGTCTTGTCTTCGTTTTAAAGTTTGAATGGTGGCTCTATGTCAATGTATGTGGAAGTAGTAAGAGTTTAAAAATGAGTAAGTTGAATGAGGATTTGAAGGGTCTCCCCATTGGAATACATTATAAATTTTTGTTGAATAAAGTTGAATAAAATTAAAAATATAAATGTTAAAAATATGAAAAATAGAAGCAGTGTTGTCCAAAAGAATAGGAATCTAACGGTGTTTGAATGGTTTTTCTAAGTTGAACGGTTTTGAAGTTATAGGATTACAAAAAACGTACGGAATACAGAATAAAATATAATAACTAGAAAGTGCATTTTCTGAAGAAACTGCAGTGTGAATGCTTGAATCTGAATGTATGGACTGAAATGAATTAATTGCTGAATTTTGAGTTAAAAATTTTGAATGAGATAAAAAAACAAAAAAACAACCTGAATTTAACCTGAAAACAAAAGTGCTGAACTGCTAAAAGCTGAAGGTTACACAGAAGAAGAAGTTGGAAAAAAGCTGAAAATGTTTTAATTGTAAATTAGAAAAACCTAAGAAATGAGAAAAGAACATTTAGAGTCAGAAAACATCTGAAAGAATATTAAACGTTCATATTCTTTGAATCACTGAATGACTAAAATGTGATCCCTCCACTTTGATCCACACAGTTTAAAAAGTTTACATCTCTGAGCTTTGAAAGACAAGATGTTGGAAAAAGAACAACGATGGCGACGTTTTGAGGGTAAAATGATGGCTGTAACACTCTGGACACAGCAGCAGTTGAAAGAGAAGTGTTTAAGATGAATCTTGGCACAGAGTGAGAGAGAGCTCGTTAGGCAGGCAGGTGTGAGCCTGGTTGCTATAGTGACCGCACCCAATGGCTCCATACACACGACACAGACATGCGCCTCACTTTTGCTGCTTAAAATGAACAGAAAAGTCAGGCCGAAACAAATCGTTCCCATATGAAAAGTACAAGTCGTATTGACGAAATTCTTTCACCGTGAGCGACAGCAGCTTCTAGTCTACTGAATTCTCAGTTTTCATGCCTGTGGAGTTTATTATATGGACGTGGTGACAGTGTAAAGACACCATGCTCTTCTGATTTTCAAACGAACCTTCTGAGCCATTTTAACATTAGAGTCTATGGAAGAGTTGGAGGGAGGAGGCTGTGCATTGGTGACATTTATGAAAGAACCATAACACCTAGGACAATAGTAAACACATTGGATGAAAGAGGACAGCGATGGCTACGTTTTGAGGGTAAAATCATACCTGTAGAGCAAACGCTGCAGACACAGCAGCAGTTTTAAAAAAGATTTTAAGATTAATTTTTTTGCTCCTCTCACTCTAGCAGTTGAGCTGCCTCACTCTAGCCCCAACATTCCGTCCCATACACACCCATTATAAACTCTGAAACGGGTGAAAAAACATCATGAAACTTAAACTGGAACTGAAGAAAAAGTATAATAGATATTGAAAAGATAAATACAAGTTGAATAGTTGAATGTCTTGTCTTCGTTTTAAAGTTTGAATGGTGGCTCTATGTCAATGTATGTGGAAGTAGTAAGAGTTTAAAAATGAGTAAGTTGAATGAGGATTTGAAGGGTCTCCCCATTGAAATACATTATAAATTTTTGTTGAATAAAGTTGAATAAAATTAAAAATATAAATGTTAAAAATATGAAAAATAGAAGCAGTGTTGTCCAAAAGAATAGGAATCTAACGGTGTTTGAATGGTTTTTCTAAGTTGAACGGTTTTGAAGTTATAGGATTACAAAAAACGTACGGAATACAGAATAAAATATAATAATAACTAGAAAGTGCATTTTCTGAAGAAACTGCAGTGTGAATGCTTGAATCTGAATGTATGCACTGAAATGAATTAATTGCTGAATTTTGATTTAAAAATTTTGAATGAGATAAAAAAACAAAAAAAACAACCTGAATTTAACCTGAAAACAAAGGTGCTGAACTGCTAAAAGCTGAAGGTTACACAGAAGAAGAAGTTGGAAAAAAACTGAAAATGTTTTAATTGTAAATTAGAAAACCCTAAGAAATGAGAAAAGAACATTTAGAGTCAGAAAACATCTGAATGAATATTAAAAGGTCATATTCTTTGAATCACTGAATGACTAAAATGTGATCCCTCCACTTTGATCCACACAGTTTAAAAAGTTTACATCTCTGAGCTTTGAAAGACACGGTGTTGGAAAGAGAACAATAATGGCGACAATTTGAGGGTAAAATGATGGCTGTAACACTGTGGACACAGCAGCAGTTGAAAGAGAAGTGTTTAAGATGAATCTTGGTACAGTGGCAGGCAGAGCTCGTTAAGCAGGCAGGTGTGAGCCTGGTTGCTATAGTGACCGCACCCAATGGCTCCATACACACGTACACAGACATGCGCCTCACTTTTGCTGCTTAAAATGAACAGAAAAGTCAGGCCGAAACAAATCGTTCCCAAATGAAAAGTAAAAGTCGTATTGACAAAATTCTTTCACCGTGAGTGACAGCAATGTCTAGTCTACTGAATTCTCAGTTTTCATGCCTGTGGAGTTTATTATATGGACGTGGTGACAGTGGAAAGACACCATGCTCTTCTGATTTTCAAACGAACCTTCTGAGCCATTTTAACATTAGAGTCTATGGAAGAGTTGGAGGGAGGAGGCTGTGCATTGGTGACATTTACGAAAGAACCATAACACCTAGGACAATAGTAAACACATTGGATGAAAGAGGACAGCCATGCCTACGTTTTGAGGGTAAAATCATACCTGTAGAGCAAACGCTGCGGACACAGCAGCAGTTTTAAAAAAGATTTTAAGATTAATTTTTTTGCTCCTCTCACTCTAGCAGTTGAGCTGCCTCACTCTAGCCCCAACATTCCGTCCCATACACACCCATTATAAACTCTGAAACGGGTGAAAAAACATCATGAAACTTAAACTGGAACTGAAGAAAAAGTATAATAGATATTGAAAAGATAAATACAAGTTGAATAGTTGAATGTTTTGTCTTCGTTTTAAAGTTTGAATGGTGGCTCTATGTCAATGTATGTGGAAGTAGTAAGAGTTTAAAAATGAGTAAGTTGAATGAGAATTTGAAGGGTCTCCCCATTGTAATACATGGGAAATTTTTGTTGAATAAAGTTGAATAAAATTAAAAATATAAATGTTAAAAATGAGAAAAATAGAAGCAGTCATGTCCAAAATAATAGGAATCTAACGGTATTTGAATGGTTTTTCTAAGTTGAACGGTTTTGAAGGAGTAGGCTTTCAAAAAACGTACGGAAGAATAAAATAGAATAAAGATTAGAAGAACAATACTGTGAATGCTTTTCAAGCATTCACACTAACTAGAAAAATTTGCATTTCCTGCGAAAATGCAGTGTGGATGCTTAAAGCTGAAGCTGTATGCAAAAAGTAGCTGAAAAAGCTGAAAAGTTGCAGAAATTGTAAAAACTTTGCAGAAGCAAAAGAAGTTTGCTAAAATGGAATAACTTAGCAGAACTGCAATATCTTAGAGGAAACATAATACTTGGCAGAAATACAATAGCATAGCAGAATTTAGCAGAAATATTGTAACTTACCAGAAACATGATAACTTCTCAAAAATACAAGAATTTAGGAGAAATAGTATAAGATAACAGAAAGAATATATTTAGCCAAAAATACTTAAACATTACAGAAACACTATGATTTAGAAAAATAGTACAACAGAGCAGAAATATTGTGATTTACCAGAGACACTGTGATGAACTATGAATATTGTAATTTTAAATTGAGACTATGTTTTAGCACAAATATTATAATTTGGCAGAAATACTATAATTTAGCAGAAATACTATATTAAGCACAAATCCTATAAAAAGCAGAAATGGTATGATTAAGCACAAATACTACATTTAGTAGAAATACTTTGTTTTAGCACAAATCCCATAAAAAGCAGAAATACTGTACTATGATTTAGTAGAAAAACTATAATTAATCAGAAATACTAAATTTAGCAGAAATACTATATTAAGCACAAATACTATGAAAAGCAGAAATAGTATGATTAAGCATAAATACTACATTTAGCAGAAATACTATATTAAGCACAAATCCTATAAAAGCAGAAATAGTATATTAAGCACAAATCTTATAAAATAGCAGAAATAGTATTATTTAGCACAATAGTAATAAGTTAAACAGAAAAATTGGAAAAGCAAAATGGACAGCTGAAAAAATGCTGAACATGCTGAGGGTCCCTCAAATATACTTGTTAAATGACAAAAATCTGCAAAAAAATTTATTACAGCCACACAATCACAAATATGTACACATGAGGAAACACACATGCACAGAGAGACCCACACACAAGATCCAATTCAGTCAACCAGTCTAAATATATTGAATTTAAATCTTAGAATGAGATCATCCCATTAAAAGCCTTTCTCTCTCTCTCTCTCTCTGTCACACACACACACACACACACACACACACACACACACACACACACACACAGGGAGAGAGAAGTAAGTTTCTAGGTCAGCCTGGGAGCTGGTGAATTTGAATCCACCAATCAGAGAGGCTGTGCACTTTTCCCCACCAAAACAGGTGCATCTGTTTACACACGCAGCAGCACAGAGAGACACAGGATTTTTGCAGTCTATTTCTCATAGTGACGACTCCCCTCAAACAAATGACCGTAATTTCCTAACCGTAGGGGCTAGAACGGTCATTCTTACACCGTTTTGTTCAGAAGAGATGGGGGAATCTTCAAGTGTTGACAATTTAATATTAAAATATGAATTTTTAGAGATATATGACATGGATGACTTGTTGACTTAGAAGCCACGAATTCCCCAATATGCAAATTTGAATGCCTGAGACCACATATGTGATTGGCTGGCTGGGAAGCCGTGCAGGCCCTGATTTGTGGATTTGAATTCCTCAGCCCTCAGATATGATTGGCTGGCTTAGAAGCCACGAAGGCCCCAATATGCAAATTTGAATGCCTCAGGACACTTATTTGATTGGCTGGGAAACTGTGCAGGCCCTGATTTGAAAATTTGAATGTCTCAGTCCTCACAGAGGATTGGCTGCCTGGGGACCTGGCAGAAATATATAGAAATACTATTATTAAGCATAAATACTACATTTAGTAGAAATACTATGTTTTAGCACAAATATTATAAAAAGAAGAAAAACTATAATTTAGCAGAAATACTATATTAAGCACAAATCCTATAAAAAGCAGAAATACTATAATTTAGAACAAATAGTATAAAAAGCAGAAATACTATAATTTAGCAGAAATACTATATTAGGCACAAATCCTATAAAAAGCAGAAATACTATAATTTAGCAGAAATACTATGTTAGGCACAAATCCTATAAAAAGCAGAAATAGTATGATTTAGCAGAAATACTGTATTTAGCACAAGTACCGAAAAGTACCAGAAATACTATGATTTAGCAGAATAGTAATAACTTATTGAAACACAAATGCACAGAGGGACACACAAACACAGGCTCTAATCCAGTCAACCAGTCTAACTATGTTCAATTTAAATCCTACAATGACATGCTGTCAAATAAGGGCAGGGTCCTCTCTCTCCCACTAAACACACACACACACACACACACACACACAGGGAGAGAGGACTAAGTTTCTAGGTCAGCCTGGGAGCTGCTGAATTTGAATCCACCAATCAGAGAGGCTGTTTACGTTTTCCCGCCAAAACAGGTGCATCTTTTTACACACGCAGCACAGCGACATAGACCTGCTTCTTTCAGTTTATTTCACATAGTGAGGATTCCCCTCAAACAAATGACCATAATTTCCTAACCATAGGGGCTAGAGCGGTCATTCTTACACCGTTTTGCTCAGAAGAGATGGGGGAATCTTCAAGTGTTGACAATTTATCATTAAAATATGAATTTTTAGAGATATATGACATGGATGACTTGTTGACTTAGAAGCCACGAATTCCCCAATATGCAAATTTGAATACCTGGAGCCCACATACATGATTGGCTGGCTGGGAAGCTGTGCAGGCCCTGATTTGTGGATTTGAATTCCTCAGCCCTCAGATATGATTGGCTGGCTTAGAAGCCATGAAGGCCCCAATATGCAAATTTGAATGCCTCAGGACACATATATGATTGGCTGGGAAGCCGTGCAGGCCCTGATTTGAAAATTTGAATTTCTCAGTCCTCACAGAGGATTGGCTGCCTGGGGACCTGGCAGAAATATATAGAAATACTATGATTAAGCATAAATACTACATTTAGTAGAAATACTATGTTTTAGCACAAATACTATAAAAAGCAGAAATACTATAATTTAGCAGAAATACTATATTAAGCACAAATCCTATAAAAAGCAGAAATAGCATGATTAAGCATAAACACTACATTTAGTAGAAATACTATGTTTGAGCAAAAATCCTATAAAAAGCAGAAATACTATATTAGGCACAAATCCCATAAAAAGCAGAAATAGTATGATTAAGCATAAATACTACATTTAGTAGAAATACTATGTTTTAGCACAAATAGTATAAAAAGCAGAAATATTGTAATTTAGCAGAAATACTATATTAGGCACAAATCTTATAAAATAGCAGAAATAGTATTATTTAGCACAATAGTAATAAGTTAAACAGAAAAATTGGAAAAGCAAAATGGACAGCTGAAAAAATGCTGAACATGCTGAGGGTCCCTCAAATATACTTGTTAAATGAAAAAATCAGCAAAAAAATGCACAGGGAGAGAGAAGTAAGTTTCTAGGTCAGCCTGGGAGCTGCTGAATTTGAATCCACCAATCAGAGAGCCTGTGTACTTTTTCCCGCCAAAACATGTGCCTCTTTTTACACACGCAGCACAGAGAGGCACAGGATTATTGCAGCCTATTTCTCATAGTGAGGACTCCCCTCAAACAAATGACCATAATTTCCAAACCGTAGGGGCTAGAGCGGTCATTCTTACACCGTTTTGTTCAGAAGAGATGGGGGAATCTTCCAGTGTTTACAATTTATCATTAAAATATGAATTATTAAAGATATTTGACTTGTAATGCACCATAACTGAGTAGAGCGAAGCAAAAACTGCCTTGACTTGCCCTCAAACAACGCTTTCTAACTCGAAATCTATTTGGAGTATCGATATCATTCTTTCACCGTAAGAGACAGCAGGCTTTGGTGAACAATCATGGAAATTTTCAGGTCTCTGTGGAAATCCAACAAAAAGTTATGACGAGAGAAAAAAGTGGTTCATATCCACAGTTTGAAATCTGAAGAAATCTGAGCGAAGGACGAATTTCCTACCCTCAAACAAGTCCAACTCATTTCAGAACGGTAATAGGTGAGAAAGAAATTCTTGAATTGTGAGCGTCAGGGGTGTCTGAAGATATTCGGGGACAAGCCTCATGTCTTAACTTTGCTTCGTTAAGGAGATATGACGATTCGAATATGCCTCTCATTACAGAAATCCAGCGGTGATTTTGAACAAGCTCTCCATTCACTTTATATGGAGAGTTTTCTGACCTTGTGTTAGTCTGAGGAGATTTGTAAAAATTCTATAAATCCCACAACAATGATGGTGACATTTTCTGAAAGCCAGCAAAAATACCTACGTTTTGATGTATAATTTGTGGAAGTTGAGTGAAAATTGAGCAAGTAGCAAACAGTTGTTCGGACATGAAGAGAAGACTGCAAAACCTTCAGTGACACACTGGAAGCCAAGAGCATAGCAACCATAACAACGCATGTATTTTGTGAAAAATCACAATTTTGCAACTCAAAACTTTAAGAGGCATAAAAGTAAAACAGTAGAAGATTTGAAAAAGCTGAATCATACCTGAATAGCCCAATAATTTGTGAACATTTTAAAATTTGAATGGTTGTTCTAGGTGAAAATATGAGGAAGTAGTTAAGTTTCAAAAACAAGCAAATTTTAGCAGAATTGCAGAAGTTTCCCATTCATTTCAATGGGACAAATTAAAGGAAAAAAGTGGAATATTTTAAAAAGTATAATAGTTAAAAATAGCAAAAATCGTAGCAGGAAAGAGCAAAAATAGCAGAATAGTTTAAAATTTGAACGGTGAAAATCGGCTGAAAATTGTGGAAGTAGTTAAACGGCGAAAAGTGTACGGAAGCAACTAGAATAATAATAATAATAATAAAGAATAAAGAGAAACAGGAACTCAATAGTGTGGATGCTTAAAGCATCCACACAATAACTAGAAAGTGCATTTTCTGAAGAAACTGCAGTGTGAATGCTTGAATCTGAATGTATGCACTGAAATGAATTAATTGTTGAATTTTGAGTTAAAAATGTTGAATGATAAAAAAACAACAACCCGAATTTAACGTGAAAACAAAAGTGCTGAACTGCTAAAAGCTGAAGGTTACACAGAAGAAGAAGTTGGAAAAAAGCTGAAAATGTTTTAATTGTAAATTAGAAAAATCTAAGAAATGAGAAAAGAAACTTTAGAGTCAGAAAACACCTGAATGAATATTAAAAGTTCATATTCTTTGAATCACTGAATGACTAAAATGTGAGCCCTCCACTTGGATCCACACAGTTTTAAAGGTTTACATCTCTGAGCTTTTGAAAGACACGGTGTTGGAAAGAGAAGAACGATGGATACGTTTTGAGGGTAAAATGATGGCTGTAGAGCAAACACTGTGGACACAGCAGCAGTTGAAAGAGAAGTGTTTGAGATGAATCTTGGCAGAGTGAGAGAGAGCTCGTTAAGCAGACACGTGTGAGCCTGGTTGCTATAGTGACCCAAATGCCTCCATACACACGGACACAGACATGCACCTCACTTTTGCTGCTTAAAATGAACAGAAAAGTCAGCCCCAAACAAATCGCTCCCAAATGAAAAGTACAAGTCGTATTGACGAAATTCTTTCACCGTGAGCGACAGCAATGTCTAGTCTACTGAATTCTCAGTTTTCATGCCTGTGGAGTATATTATATGGACGTGGTGACAGTGTAAAGACACCCTGTACTTCTGATTTTCAAACGAACCTTCTGAGCAATTTTAACATTAGAGTCTATGGAAGAGTTGGAGGGAGGAGGCTGTGCATTGGTGACATTTATGAAAGAACCATAACACCTAGTACAATAGTAAACACATTGGATGAAAGAGGACAGCGATGGCTACGTTTTGAGGGTAAAATCATACCTGTACAGTAAACGCTGTGGACACAGCAGCAGTTTTAAAAAAGATTTTAAGATTAATTTTTTTGCTCCTCTCACTCTAGCAGTTGAGCTGTCTCACTCTAGCCCCAACATTCCGTCCCATACACACCCATTATAAACTCTGAAACGGGTGAAAAGACATCATGAAACTTAAACTGGAACTGAAGAAAAAGTATAATAGATATTGAAAAGATAAATACAAGTTGGATAGTTGAATGTCTTGTCTTCGTTTTAAAGTTTGAATGGTGGCTCTACGTCAATGTATGTGGAAGTAGATACAGTTTAAAGAAGAGTAAGTTGAATGAGAATTTGAAGCGTCTCTCCATTGAAATACATGGGAAATTTTTGTTGAAAAAAGTTGAATAATTTTAAAAATATAAATGTTAAAAATGAGAAAAATAGAAGCAGTCATGTCCAAAAGAAGAGGAATCTAACGGTGTTTGAATGGTTTTTCTAAGTTGAACGGTTTTGAAGGAGATAGAGTACAAAAAACGTACGGAATAGATAATAAAATAGTTTAAAGATTAGAAGAACAATACTGTGAATGCTTTTCAAGCATTCACACTAATAATAAAGATTAGAATAACAATACTGTGAATGCTTTTCAAGCATTCACACTAACTAGAAAGTGCATTTTCTGAAGAAACTGCAGTGTGAATGCTTGAATCTGAATGTATGCACTGAAATGAATTAATTGCTGAATTTTGAGTTAAAAATATTGAATGAGATTTAAAAAAAACTAAAAAAAAAACGAATTTAACCTGAAAACAAAGGTGCTGAACTGCTAAAAGCTGAAGGTTACACAGAAGAAGGAGTTGGAAAAAAACTGAAAATGTTTTAAATGTAAATTAGAAAAACCTAAGAAATGACAAAAGAACATTTAGAGTCAGAAAACATCTGAATGAATATTAAAAGGTCATATTCTTTGAATCACTGAATGACTCAAATGTGATCCCTCCACTTTGATCCACACAGTTTAAAAAGTTTAAATGCCTGAGCTTTGAAAGATACGGTGTTGGAAAGAGAACAATAATGGCGACAATTTGAGGGTAAAATGATGGCTGTAACACTGTGGACACAGCAGCAGTTGAAAGAGAAGTGCTTAAGATGAATCTTGGTACAGTGGCAGGCAGAGCTCGTTAAGCAGGCAGGTGTGAGCCTGGTTGCTATAGTGACCGCACCCAATGGCTCCATACACACGTACACAGACATGCGCCTCACTTTTGCTGCTTAAAATGAACAGAAAAGTCAGGCCGAAACAAATCGTTCCCAAATGAAAAGTAAAAGTCGTACTGACAAAATTCTTTCACCGTGAGCGACAGCAGCTTCTAGTCTACCTAATTCTCAGTTTTCATGCCTGTGGAGTTTATTATATGGGCGTGGTGACAGTGGAAAGACACCATGCTCTTCTGATTTTCAAACGAACCTTCTGAGACATTTTAACATTAGAGTCTATGGAAGAGTTGGAGGGAGGAGGCTGTGCATTGGTGACATTTATGAAAGAACCATAACACCTAGTACAATAGTAAACACATTGGATGAAAGAGGACAGCGATGGCTACGTTTTGAGGGTAAAATCATACCTGTAGAGCAAACGCTGCGGACACAGCAGCAGTTTTAAAAAAGATTTTAAGATTAATTTTTTTGCTCCTCTCACTCTAGCAGTTGAGCTGCCTCACTCTAGCCCCAACATTCCGTCCCATACACACCCATTATAAACTCTGAAACGGGTGAAAAAACATCATGAAACTTAAACTGGAACTGAAGAAAAAGTATAATAGATATTGAAAAGATAAATACAAGTTGAATAGTTGAATGTCTTGTCTTCGTTTTAAAGTTTGAATGGTGGCTCTATGTCAATGTATGTGGAAGTAGTAAGAGTTTAAAAATGAGTAAGTTGAATGAGGATTTGAAGGGTCTCCCCATTGAAATACATTATAAATTTTTGTTGAATAAAGTTGAATAAAATTAAAAATATAAATGTTAAAAATATGAAAAATAGAAGCAGTGTTGTCCAAAAGAATAGGAATCTAACGGTGTTTGAATGGTTTTTCTAAGTTGAACGGTTTTGAAGGAGTAGGATTACAAAAAACGTACGGAATAGATAAAATATAATAATAATAACTAGAAAGTGCATTTTCTGAAGAAACTGCAGTGTGAATGCTTGAATCTGAATGTATGCATTGAAATGAAATAATTACTGAATTTAAGTTAAAAATTTTTAATGAGATTAAAAAAAAACCTGAATTTAACCTGAAAACAAAAGTGCTGAACTGCTAAAAGCTGAAGGTTACACAGAAGAAGAAGTTGGAAAAAAGCTGAAAATGTTTTAATTGTAAATTAGAAAAACCTAAGAACTGAAAAAAGAAAATTCAGAGTCAGAAAACATCTGAAAGAATATTAAAAGGTCATATTCTTTGAATCACTGAATGACTCAAATGTGATCCCTCCGCTTGGATCCACACAGTTTAAAAAATGTAAAAGTCTGAGCTTTGAAAGACAATGTTGGAAAGAGAACAACGATGGTGACATTTTGAGGGTAAAATGATGGCTGTAACACTGTGGACACAGCAGCAGTTGAAAGAGAAGTGTTTAAGATGAATCTTGGTACAGTGGCAGGCAGAGCTCGTTAAGCAGGCAGGTGTGAGCCTGGTTGCTATAGTGACCGCACCCAATGGCTCCATACACACGTACACAGACATGCGCCTCACTTTTGCTGCTTAAAATGAACAGAAACGTCAGCCCTAAACAAATCGCTCCCAAATGAAAAGTACAGGTCGTATTGACAAAATTCTTTCACCGTGAGCGGCAGCAATGTCCAGTCTACCAAATTCTCAGTTTTCATGCCTGTGGAGCTTATTATATGGACGTGGTGACAGTGTAAAGACACCATGCTCTTCTGATTTTCAAACGAACCTTCTGAGCCATTTTAACATTAGAGTCTATGGAAGAGTTGGAGGGAGGAGGCTGTGCATTGGTGACATTTATGAAAGAACCATAACACCTAGTACAATAGTAAACACATTGGATGAAAGAGGACAGCCATGGCTACGTTTTGAGGGTAAAATCATACCTGTAGAGCAAACGCTGTGGACACAGCAGCAGTTTTAAAAAAGATTTTAAGATTAATTTTTTTGCTCCTCTCACTCTAGCAGTTGAGCTGTCTCACTCTAGCCCCAACATTCCGTCCCATACACACCCATTATAAACTCTGAAACGGGTGAAAAAACATCATGAAACTTAAACTGGAACTGAAGAAAAAGTATAATAGATATTGAAAAGATAAATACAAGTTGAATAGTTGAATGTCTTGTCTTCGTTTTAAAGTTTGAATGGTGGCTCTATGTCAATGTATGTGGAAGTAGTAAGAGTTTAAAAATGAGTAAGTTGAATGAGGATTTGAAGGGTCTCCCCATTGAAATACATTATAAATTTTTGTTGAATAAAGTTGAATAAAATTAAAAATATAAATGTTAAAAATATGAAAAATAGAAGCAGTGTTGTCCAAAAGAATAGGAATCTAACGGTGTTTGAATGGTTTTTCTAAGTTGAACGGTTTTGAAGTTATAGGATTACAAAAAACGTACGGAATACAGAATAAAATATAACTAGAAAGTGCATTTTCTGAAGAAACTGCAGTGTGAATGCTTGAATCTGAATGTATGCACTGAAATGAATTAATTGCTGAATGTTAAGTTAAAAATCTGAATGAGCTGGAAAATACAGAATTTTTAACCTGAAAATAAAAGTGCAGAACTTTTGAAAGCTGATGTTCACACAGAAGAAGTTGGAAAAAGCTAAGCATGTTTAAAATGTAAATAATAAAAAGATGAGTAATGACAAAAGAAAATTTAGAGTCAGAAAACCTCTGAATGAATATTAAAAGTTCATATTCTTCTAATTGAAATGAACTTAAAAGATGAACAAACATTCTGCAGAAAATACAAACTTTAATATACAGCATGATGTTTTTCAGACATATACACATGTGTATATCATGTTTAATAGTATTACATACATCAATTTGTTTTGTATGTCATAGAAAATAACATAAAAATCTTAAGTCATATTTTACAGCTTCTTTCTGAAAAGGACTGGTAGAATAAAGAAAAATAACTAAATTAAATAACTAAATAAAAAATAATGAGCAACATATGAAATACATGAAAATTCAACTTTTAAAACCACAATCCTGAACCTTTAAATTGTGTTGGTTTCTTAGAACATGGCTGAACAGCTGTTTCTATCGGTCTACTTAATCTTCTGATCTGTCTACACCTCTTTTTATTACTCATTCTTTTTTATGTTTTAATGTAAACAGAGTCCACACAGTGGTAAAAGAGAACTGTATAGAGATTTGTGAGTAAACTCAAATGAAAGCCTAAGGTGGTGACACAGTTTAACACATGCAAATAATCAAATAAACACATTAGTCCTTTTTGTGAACATGGATAAATAAGTATCAATACAGCATTGTTCAGCCATGCCACTAAATGCTTTTTTACACATTGTTTTAACCTGGGCTCAGACACAAAGTCCCAAATTTAGTTAGTCCCTGACTTTGAGTTGTGGTTATGACTAATTATTATACACAAGGCTTTATCTATCTAAACTCTAAGGACACAAATATGAAAAAACCTATACTTACCAGCTGATACCCCACACTACACACTAGGTGTGCCATGTGACCTGAAACTTTGGTACAAAATCATCATAATCATTCTGTTAACACTGTTTTTTAACACTGTTTGTGTTGCTGTTCAGCAGTTTAAAATGTTTTAGAGTGGATTACATGGAATGAATTTGAATTTTCTTGGGGGTTTTTGTATGTGTTTCGTTCTCAGCAGATTTTTTCTTCCATACTGTTGAATTCCAGTTACCACATTTCTGGTCATATGACATCCCAAGTGCCCACTTAAAAAAATCCCTACAGTTAATTCAACATTAAAACAAAATAAAAAAATGTTAAATAAATAAAGGTTTGCTCTGTGATGAAATACTAAATAAGCATACATTGTACAGAGCACTAACAATGAAAACAATCCTTTAGCCTGTTGATCAGAGAGAGGCAGTCATTATGTCCATTTAAAACCTGTAATCACAGAGCACAATGTTTCTGTGAAACTATGAAGTCCCATATGATCCTCATCACGTCCAGTGACTTCAGAGTGGATCCTCCCTGTCATCCGGCCAGTGTTTGATGTGTGGCAAGCAGCACAGAAGCAGGATAGCTGAGGACTTTAAAAGAAGAGCAGAAAACGGGAACATATGTAGTTGTAAATGTAAATATCAGTGATACTTGTCTTGTCAAAGGGAATAAAATAATGAAAATGTTAACTTACACACTCATTTAGAGAGGATCTTGACACTGCACAGAGGAGGCACAGTCAGTCTGACAATGATGGTGATCTCCAGGGATGTTTTCCTGCAGCAACATTCCTGCCAACTGGCCATATGATCCAGAGTAGTTGGTTTGTAATGAACAGAAAGGTGTATATGTTAGGTAGTGTGCACTCAGAGCTGGTCCTAAGAAACAAACACATCCTGTAATAAACTGAATACCTGTAGTAGTGCTGCTGCAAATATGAAGCCCTTCTATCATGAGTGGTTTCAAAGAAGGTGTTTTGGAGGCTCGGTCACAGAAACTGTGCAGTCTGTTCAGTCCTGAGTGTCTCAGCTGTGATGGGGATGGATCACAGAGGGAAACACCTGAGTACAGACATTACAATACACTCTAACACTCCTAAGGTCAAGTGAAAACACAATTTAAACACTTTACAAAGAATGAATACATGTTTTCATGGAAATTATGTCATTAACCCTTTTTGTTGTGAGTAAATCTCACCGACTGCTTGTGGGACAAGCTAGAAGGAGGACTTATCACAGAATGTCTCCTGTGCTCCAGATGTGAAGTCTCACGCTCTGATCGTACGGCGATGAAGATGGTGATGATGAAGCCTCTCTGATCTGTGGCATTACAGTTTCTAGCTGCTATGTGCTTCACACTGTTGGATCTTACATGTGAAGCTTGGAGAAGACACAGGAGGACTGTGTCTCTCTTAAAAAAGAAAAAGAAAAAAGGAAACCTAACACCCCCCCCCCCCCCCCTCAGCTCCCACCGTAAACCCCCCCCACTCAACTCCCCAACCTCACACCATCCAATGTCTATACAAATGTAGGGTATCAGCTGGTAACAGAAAGCAAGTGTTACATATGTACTACTTATGTAACACTGCTGAAACATTTCTGGCCAGAAATGTGCAGTTATCAACCCAGACCCACCCTGATGATTGCACTGGCCGAAACATGATAAAAGCTCATAAAAATGTATGTTTCATCGAAAGATTTGTCCAAAAATATAATCGTATACTTTTGAAAAAGTTTAAAGTTTATAACAAACCAAAATAATAACATTTTTGTAAATAGTATTTCAAAATAGAGGCACACATAAAGTGGCTTAACTGTCATTATTGCTGTAATTAGGTTTGTTTGTTTGTTTGTTTGTTTGTTTTTTTAAAAAGCAACCTTTAGTCATTATTGTTCTCTCAGAAACAATGAAGAAGAATTTATGTGTTGTGTAGGCAATCCTCTGGTCCACCCTCCCTCCCTCCCAGCCACGGTGAGACTGGGGCAGCCTGGCAGGATGTTGAAGCCTGGCTGCAGAGAGGATATGCCTACACTATTCATTTTAAACTGCTATATTTGATTTTTCTGACATTTATAGGTTACTGTTAGTGAATTTTAGATTTTCTGTGATAAATAAAATTGTCATCTTTTACTGATATCATTACTTAATTCATGTAATTGTATTTTATGTAAACAATTCAACCATTATACTGCAATGCAGAGCGTCAACTTTTAAATATCGCTCTACTTTCTTAAGTCATTCAACAATATAGAAATTACTTACTGTATTCAAAGATCTAGATCATGAATCATCACAGGACAATACACAGTATACTGGGTCATGGTAACTATGGTATGTCTTCATGACTCCAAAATGGAGACATCGATCTGGCTGAGAAATGAAAATTAGGTCAAGCAGTGTGTTCTTCTCTATGGTAGGGGCAGTGATGACCTGTGCGTATCCCCTAGACTCAAACAACTCCATGATTGGTTTGTTTGCACTGGATAAAACATTCTCATTAAAATCACCACAAACTATGATGGGATGACAGTCCATGATCTCCAATGAGTCTAATAGGCTTACCAGGTTTTTCAGGAATGGCCTCAGAGTGTAGTCTGGAGGTCTGTATACAACTGCAATCAGAGCACTGACTGGTGCTTCAACCTTTAAAGCCAGAAATTCAAGGTCAGTTACATTATGGATGTACTGTTTTTCATGCACTTGAATGTCACTTTTCACATAAACAGCAACTCCACCACCACTTCTGTTTGCCATCTGGGGAAAGTTTGTGTAGGACAGGTGTCTGTTGCGTTTGAACAAATTGTAATTTTCCAAGTGGAGACTCTCTGCGACAAAAGAGCCCCGCAGGTGTGTTTCTGTTAGGCACAAAACATCTGCTAGACACAATTCATGGTGACTTTTGATGTCATTAATGTGAGCTGGCAGTCCCTCTGTATTATGATGAACAATGGTGAAAACCTCTGACCTGCTGAGGGTTTGTCTCACGTGTAGAAGAGGCATCATGTCATCAAGGTTGGCTTGTCTCATGTTCTCAAGTGCTGCAGTGATTTCTGGGTTGGTGAATATTTTTTTCTCCTCCATATCAAGAAGATACAGTCCACTGAGAGACGTCACTCTACTGACAGCTACGTAGGCCATGCCGGGCTCAAAAATGCTCTTAAGAGAGACAACAGCTGATGTAGTTGTCATACCCTGTACCTTATGTATTGTACATGCAAAGGCCAGCTTCACTGGGAACTGTCTTCGTACCACTCCTTTCTGCTTCAGATTCTCCTCTGCTCTCTCAATGTACACCATGTCGTCTGCTGGTGTGCGGTTATTCTTTCCAGATGTCTCATTATCCATTTTAAGTCCAAGTTTGATGATGTGTTGGTCGTTTTCAGAGTGAACTACTCTAAGTAGTTTTCCAAAAGCTCCATTAACCAAACCATTTTGTATGTCAATGTTTCTGGTGAGCATGACACGAGCTCCTTCTGCAACTTTCAGTGTGTCTGGTAACTCGTTTTTACCTCCTTTCAACGGTCTGTCTTGAAGTGCCATTCTGCCAGTTCTAGGATCTTTTCTATAATCATCTGCATGGATGTCAATGATATGAGTGTGGAGCAGAGCCAGTGTTGAAGAGTTGTGTGCATCCACTTCTTTATTAGTTGCAAAAATGTGCAATGCATCAGTCGGACAATGGGCTGGTTCAGTTATGGCCTGTAACAACAAATCTCTATCTGCTTCGCAAAGCTCATCCAACTTTCCTTTTACACGAATTCTGTTCAGCATCTCAGCAAAGACAGCATCATCTTTCTGACGCATAATCTCAGTCAGAGTGATCATCTGAAAATGCTCCCGCCACAGGTCGATCTCGGACGGGTCGTGCACACAGAGAGGTTTAGACTGTCGCACTGGGGGTAGCTGATAGAAGTCTCCGACAGCAATGACTGACATGCCTCCAAAGGGTCTCCGAGTCCCTTTGATCTGTTTGAGTCTTGCATCTACATATGCAAAGAGATGTCTTGACACCATAGACACTTCGTCAATGACGATTATTTCAGCATTCAAAAGTTCTGATCTGACTTCATCCAGCTGATTGCCAAGTCCCTGAATGGGAGGTTTTAAGCTTCTCGGGAGCTTGAGAAGAGAATGCAGTGTTGTTCCAGAAATGTTAAAAGCTGCAGTCCCAGTGAAAGCAGTTAACAGGACAGTGGGTTTTGATATGTCAACGTCGTCTGCATATCTGGGCACTTTGCTCAGTATCTTAGATGCTTCTGAGTAGATGCATTTGATAAGATGTGATTTTCCTGTTCCAGCACCACCATTAATATAAAAGAAAAACTGCTCTGGATTTAGAGCACAGACTCTTTTAATGCACCAGTCTCTAACTGCATAAAATATGCAGGCTTGCTTCTTATTCAGATTTTGAAACATCTGACGTAACAATGTGGGATCAATAGCAGGGGGTTCCCTGATGGCTCTGACTTCTGTTGAAGCATCAGCCTGACGGCTGTAGTCGGGCACATCTTCCTGTTCATTTTCATTGTCTCGCTCTCTTTCTTGTTCAACAAGTGGCAACCTTACGAGATCTGATTCAGGTGCCAGATTACACCATTCGTCAGTCACACCTCTGTTCTGCTCATATTCCTCAACAGCGCTCTCGATCTCCTCACTGTTTTTCTCATATTTTTCTCTGTTTCTTTTGACAATGTGTTGCACGTACTCAAGACGGTCAGTACCTGGCAGCTGTACACAGCCAGCACCATAGAAAGCCTGATAGGTTGGCAACGATGGTGTTTTCAGTTCGTGGTCTGAACGATGAGGAAGGTACAGTTTAAGCAGTCTTCCGTAATATTGCTCTGGATGTTTTTCTTGTGAGCAGCGGTGAAATCTGATGATAGCAGGCTTATTGTTTTTGCGCCTTTGCACAAACCCCATCTCATTGAGAAGGGGCAAAACATCTTTACCTTTTTTCTGTTGGCCATAGACAATCCTGCAAGTAGCAGCAAAGTCTGCCATGCACATCTCCTCATACTCTGGTGTTTCAGGTCTGGCTTTGTATTTGTCATTCAAAGATGTCATCCAAACATTGGAAGACTCAGGTGTTGTGTTGTCCAGAACTGACAGGGGACGACTCATTTTCACAGGATTATCATCAGTTGGAATGAATATTACAGCACGTGAACATTGCTTCATGTGAAGACCACATGCACGAGCAACACACTCCTGTGCACTGATCTCTCGCTTCTTTGAATATGCCTGCATGACGGCTCTCATTTCATCGCACTCATTTACACTGTCCTTATGGGAGTTCTCAATGACAGTTTTCAGGTACTCAGATAGCCCGCCCTCTTTTTTTGATATATATTTCATTAAATAATTTGCAGCGCCGAAAGCATCTAAAACAAAGCTTATGTCGATATTACTGTTCCAGGCTTCAAGCAGATGTGGATTATAGCCATTTATCCAAGAGTCTTTTGGATCACGCTTTAGTATGATCGTACTCCTCATGTTCATTTTATTCAGGTATCTCTCATATTCTGCATGTGTCAACTTGCATCTTTCCAAGAGCTGCTCTAAACTCATGGAAGCAGTTTCAGGTTCATTCAGCAGCTGGTTCAGTGGTCTGAGCTTGTTCTTTGCCGTTTCTACTTCCAGTGCATCATCCTCACTGGGTCTTGTGATCATTGTCTCATTGCAGGGTGGTTTGGGAAAACCAAAACGGCACCCGGAGCTTAAACTCCTAAAGCACGTCTTTGTGTGGTTCTTACTGTGTTTTTGCACTTCTGTTACTTTTTTGTACAGTTCGGGTTGTTTATGTGGATCAGGCAGCTGAGCTGTGATGTATTTGTTTATAAAATCAACAACAGTTTGCTCATCATCCTCCTCAAACACAGGAGCACCTTCTACCCACAGGAGACAGTGTATGTGTGGGCTTCCTCTGTGCTGAAACTCAACTCTGTAAAAGTAGTCAATGACTTTGCCAAGTGGCTCTGCGGGAGATAAGAGTAAATCTCTGAATAATGCTTCAACTCTCTTGTCAAACATGCGCATTGTTGTGACAGGATTGCTTCTCAGGATGTCACACTTTGCTGACCAGTCGAGTCCTTCAAAATTCACTTGTTCACCTTGCTGCCTTGTTATTGCCTCGATCACTTCAGGCCAGCGCATTTCAGCAGCTGAAAATGTGCAAAAGAACGTGGGAGTTCCCAACTGTCTGATCATGGCAAAAAGATCTCTTGTTGTTTTCTCCCAATAGGCTGGGGTTCCTCTCAGAGGCTGCATGAATCTCACTGCATCTTTATTTCGCACCAGTTTCTCCACCTCATGTTTATCTTGTAACATGCCTGAGGTTATTTTTCTACCATCTCTGGTCAGAGGCTTTGCCTTCCTTAACTGTACTGTCATGCTGGATGTAGCCAAGTGTATTTCAGTCACAAACTGTGCAAAGAACAAATAGTTTGTGTCTTTGGCAAAACGATCATCAATGCAGAAAAGTCTTGATTTGAAATACCCACTGGGGGATACTTTGATCAGCCTTCTTTCATCAAGTGTGTTTTGGCCTGTAGGAAACTGCACAGGGAAGGCCATGGCCTCCAGTTTAGGTGTTTTGAAAAAACTTATTGGATTGTTTCTCTCTGCAGGAGCAACAGAGTAGATTCCTTCACTGAAACATAATATCTCCTCAGCCACATCAGGGGGCTGCAAACAGGACTCGAGTGCAAAACCACCATTAGTCAGTCCATCTGCTTGCTCTGAATCATCTCTCATCTGTTCATGCGATTGTTCACCATCACAGGGTAACATGTCAATGTCCTGTTCATTTATATTTTGTGCTTCACTCAGTGCATTTTTCTCACAGCTGTCAATTTCCATTAAATCAGCCTCATCATAATCGTCCTCATTCATGTTTTCATCATCATCATCATCTTCATCAGGAAGTGTTGGATCACACAGCTCAGCATCATCTCTGATGCTCACATCCTTATACTGTGGGTGAATCTGCTTGAGTTTATGCAGTGCTTGCACAAGTTTAGACCAGCTTACAGTCTGAAACAGCTGATGACCTTTGTAAGACAAGCGTCTCTTCAGTTTTACTCTCATGATCTGAGAATTAATTCTCAATCGAGGCAATGCTTCAACAGTTTCCTGTACCTCGGATGGGACACAGACCACATTTCCTCTAATTGCTCTTTGTCTGCCTTTGGGAAGAGGAATGATCTTGGCAAATGGTATGCACTTGGCTATGAGATGTCTCTCCAGTATGTTAAGATCAGACAGTTCAGGTGGAGTATCAGCAAGATCCAGTTTATTGGCAACAGCAAGCGCTGGCATGGATCCATTTTTAAGATGATCGTGGCAGGTGTGACAAATCCACTCTCTCTTTCTCTCATCGGGAACATTGCACTGCTCATTTCTGCAGTTTTCATCACAAACATGAACAAATCTTCCAGTCAAACATGTTGCAACCACATGTGGGTTTTTGACATACTTTGACCTTGTGCAGGGTCGCACTTGGTTTGGAAATGAAGCCTTGAAACAGACAGTACATGGGTATGATGGTCCAGCTTTGATTTGTGATTTGAACACAGATATGGCCTCGTTGATCACACTGTTGTCACTCTCTTGGGTTTGTCTGTTCACCCATCTGTATTTCCTTTTTATTTTCATGGCACATCTCATGTTGTGCATAATCCTGAATGCAAGATTACTTTGATACCTGTCTCGCATTAGTTGTTTCATTAGTTGTCTGTGTCTTACTCTGAATGCATTGTCACGTGCATAACGCTGAGTCACTCGAGATCTCTGTCTCTCTCTGAATTCAGGGTTTTCTTGATACCTTTTAGTTATATAGTTTTTTTTTTTTGTCTAAATTCAGCATTGTCACAGTAGCGTCTTTTAATATATTGTTGTTGTTTCTTTCTAACTGTAGCATTCTCAGAAAAACGTTTTTTAACATATTGTTTTTGTTTCTTTCTGAATTCATCATTTTCACAGTAACGTCTTCTAATATATTGCTGTTGTTTCTGTCTGAATTCATCATTTTCACAGTAACGTCTTCTAATATATTGCTGTTGTTTCTGTCTGAATTCATCATTTTCACAGTAACGTCTTCTAATATATTGCTGTTGTTTCTGTCTGAATTCATCATTTTCACAGTAACGTCTTTTCATATACTGTTGTTGTTTTTGTCTAACTTCAGGATTGTTTTTATATGTCTCGCTTGTGCAAGATTTTTTCTTTTCTTTGTGATCTTTATTTGAAGCATACTTTTGTCGTTCTTTCCTTTTTTGGTTTTCTTTTCTCTGATTTCTGGGTTTCTCTGATGCCATTAATCTTCTTTTCCTTTTTTGCCTTTGTTGTTTATTAACTTTTTTCACTTTTTGTAAAACTATATCAGAAAGGTCACAGGCAGCAACATTTGTTATGGCAGCATTTGATTGACATGAAAAAGCATCACTTGATGGAAGGAAACTTAATTCACTGCATAGTTCTTCAGTTGGTATATTAGGAGGTTCATTCTGATCTTCATATGATGTGAACTGAGTCATGTGGACTTCTTTTTGTTTCACCAGTGGCGTACAAATGGACATTTGACAAAAGATATTTTCAGTCGGATCAGTGGTTGTGTTTCTCCTTGGAGTAGAGGGGTTTGCTTCATCAACAGTTGTATCAGAGTGAGTAGGTGCCACAGCAGTGGCAGCTGTTGGTCTGCAGACTGTGTCTGTGATAGTATCACTCAGGTTGACTGTGCTCATACTGTAGAACTGCACAGGCTTCAGTTCATAGTTACAAGAGGGTGATATCTCCATCATTTCATAAGAATCTTGTAGCCTCTTAATCATGTCACTGAGGAGTGTGAATTTCAGCATCACAGCTGTACCACGATTACGTGACTGTAGTAGTAGAGGAAGACCAATGGGTGTTCTGGGGTGTGGGTCAAAGAAACCATATATGCCTGATGTGGATCTGAACACTGCGATACACAATCCACTCATAATCAGTAAGGCATACTGCACATCTGACAACAGGCAGCTCAGTCCTGCTTCTAAGCTCAGAAAGGTATCTACTGCCTCCTCTGGAGGTTCTTCAAATGTCCCATACCGGGAAGGCTGTGTCATGTTGACATGATACATAGACCTGCGAGCATCAACTTTGTCTGGCAGCTCATCGGTAGCCAAATGAATATTTTTAGGAAATCTTTTCTTGGCCTCTTTGTACATCACATCACCTTTATCCAAGACCAGATTAAGGTCAGCTGTAGTCATGTTTTCATTCTCATGAAGGAAAGCAAGAAATGTGAGTGAGTTACATGTGCACTGCTTGTTTCTGGAGTCTCCATATTTAGGATGAGCCTGGCTGCGAGATGCACAGACATGTATAACAGAGGGCTGGTTTTCAAGGTTCAGTCTTTCTGCATGAGATGGTCCTGTCACATCACTGTGACAGCCTCTTTTCAAAAAATCAGCATAACCCACCTGTGGGTCACATGACACCTCATGTTGTTCATTAAATTCATGCTGCAGTCCACTCTTTACAGCATCAGCATAAGATACCTGTTGTACATGTGCAGGAACATGTTGACCTGCCTGTTTGACACTGTCAGAATTGGTCTTTGTAGACACACTGTCTTCTGCAGAGCTCTGAGGAAAATCAAACTCAGCTTGTTCACATGTTGGTACTTTGTGAAACTCATGAAACTTTTTCCAGCGTTGTTTTGCAGCTTGTGACTTTTTCTGCTTCCTTGGCATTTTCACACACTGCAAGTGTTTCTTAGTCTTTAGAAAATATGTTCACAAGATAAGAGTGGCACACACCAGGAGATGTTGTCTTTGTTTTTATATTTCAGTTTTTATTTGTCTTAAACAGTTGTCTTTCGTTTGACAGTTTGTTCTTCAGTTGAGAGAATATTATGCACTCTCTTTATTGGCTTGGCACAACTTAGCAGCAAGCCAAGAGTGAAAAACAGGTAGAGAGAAAATTTAGAAGAGAGAACAGGCAGAGCAGGAGAGACACGGCTGGGAAATCACAATCAAACCGTGAATTAGTTTTCTTTGTTTGTTCAGTTTGTTCTCAGGTAGAGGCAATATATGCACTCTTTATTGCTTTAATGGCTTGGCGTTTTTCAGCAGCAAGCCAAGAGTGAAAAACAGGTAGAGAGAAAATTTAGCAGTGAGAACAGACAGAGCAGGAGAGACACGGCTTTAAATCAAACCGCAGATTTTTCTTTGTTTGTTCAGTTTGTTCATAGGTTGAGGCAAAATATGCACTCTTTATTGCTTTGTTGGCTTGGCGTTTTTCAGCAGCAAGCCAAGAGTGAAAAACAGGTAGAGAGAAAATTTAGCAGAGAGAACAGACAGAGCAGGAGAGACACGGCTTTAAATCAAACCGCAAAAGGATTGTTGGTTTGGCAAAATTTCTCACAAACCACAGAGTGAAATACAGATGGAAAGAAGGCAGAGACAATAGGTGGAGCAGGACAGAGGATAGAGGGGTTGGGGGGTTGGGATGTGAGAGAGAAGACTGGAGATCTGGTCCTTGTTCTTCTTCTTCTACACACTCTGAACAAAAAACAAGAAAAAAAATAATTTTATTAAAATTATATCACATGGTAATTGTATGAACTAAATGTGACTACTGCAAAAGGACAAAACAAATATTCAAGCTAAACTGTTGTCGGCTGCCATGTGCAAAAAGTTGCATAATTGGGCACTTTTTAAAAGAATAAATATTTAATTAAATTCAGCAATAATATTTTTAAATACAAATATGATTGAGTGAATCATTAATTAATCACATGTAGTGTGACTACAAAAATGTACGAAAAAAATATTTTAGCCCAATTGTTAAGCTGCACTTATGTGTATTTATTATAAAATTGTGTTTAAAAGGTCTAGCACAAAGTTTGAACCCATCACTTTACAGCTTATATTAGTCATATTATTTTTTTATTTTGGTCTACTTCTCTTACAGTATGTGCACACCTACCAGGCAAAGCACAGTGTCAGTCAGGTTCCTGAAAGAAACGAGAAATAATACGTTAGTTGTCTGTACAGTGTTATCAGACTAACAGAAATACAAAGCCCACACGACATGATACACTGAACTTCTAGTCAGCAGGGTAATTATAGAGTAATATAGCACACCAACTGATACAGCAGTCATTTTACAATTCAAACTAGTTAACTGAAGTATTGCCACTTATGTAAGGCTACTGTTAGACTGTTACTAGCCTTAGCATTGCTGCTAGCGCTAGCATTCCGGCTAGCATTAGCACTTCAGTTAGTGTTAGCAATGCAGCTAGCGTTAGCATTGCAGCTAGCGTTAGCATTGCAGCTAGCGTTAGCAATGCTGCTAGCGCTAGCAATGCTGCTAGCGCTAGCACTCTTACTGTTAAAACTGAGCCACAATGGCAATAATAAAGCTAATTTCTTACTTTTGTCTCACTGACCGGCAAGAAATATCACAGGAATATTATTTTTGTCAGTTAACAACTGCTAAGGCTAGTGTTAGCACTATAGCTAGCGTTAGCATTGTTGCTAGCATTAGCATCGAAGCTAGCGTTAGCACTGCTGCTAACAGCAAAACATCATAAACGTATATAAATGATAGCGAAGGTTATTCTTTTTTCTTTCTTCTTTGAATTCTTTTTAACTCTGTTGGACTTGATATGTGAGTTTAAATGTCAAACATGTATTTTTTCCATCATAAAAATAAAACACTGCAGTACTGAGTGTACTGTACTTACCACAGCAGAGAGCGAAGCGGAATGACGACAGTTGGTCCAGTGATAGGTTAAAAACAGATGAGGCGTTCAGGTGGTGCTTGGAAATTTGACCATCAGTTTGAACAGCAATAATGAGCATATACATGTCTGTGTGTTGGTCTCTGTGTGTGACAGACATAGAGAGATAGAGGGAAAAAATACACTATACTAGTGTACAAATTGGTACTTTTTGCCCAAGTATAAGCGAATGAGTGACATACAGAAAAACAGGGCAACTGGCATTAAATGAGCAAATAAAAAGTATTAAATCTTGAACTGTTTTGTGGGTTTTATTTTAAGACTACTTTGAGTGTATTCGTGGGGAGATAAACTATACAGACTATAAACAGAAACATTAAATGAGATTAGATTAGTTAAACGTTAGTTAAAAGGTGGGGAAATTAACTACAGACCAATAGATGCTGAGAGCTTTAATTATCCAGTCAGAAAGGATGATTTTGAAGTCATCAACTGACTCCAACTGCCCAGATCTGAAAAACCTTTGTGCCAATCACAATGCTCTACTTAGTTGGCATATACTAACTAGTGACAAACTATTAATCTGTGGCAAAACCCTGTCAAATCTGTCTTATTGTACTTTTGAAAAAGTTAATCTTACTACAATCTAACATTTTTAGGTTTAACCTTGGCAGAGTGAGAGAGAGCTCGTTAAGCAGGCAGGTGTGAGCCTGGTTGCTATAGTAACTGCACCCAATGGCTCCATACACACGACACAGACATGCGCCTCACTTTTGCTGCTTAAAATGAACAGAAAAGTCAGGCCGAAACAAATTCTTCCCAAATGAAAAGTACATGTCGTGTTGACAAAATTCTTTCACCGTGAGCGACAGCAATGTCTAGTCTACTGAATTCTCAGTTTTCATGTCTGTGGAGTTTATTATATGGACGTGGTGACAGTGGAAAGACACCATGCTCTTCTGATTTTCAAACGAACCTTCTGAGCCATTTTAACATTAGAGTCTATGGAAGAGTTGGAGGGAGGAGGCTGTGCATTGGTGACATTTATGAAAGAACCATAACACCTAGTACAATAGTAAACACATTGGATGAAAGAGGACAGCCATGGCTACGTTTTGAGGGTAAAATCATACCTGTAGAGCAAACGCTGCGGACACAGCAGCAGTTTTAAAAAAGATTTTAAGATTATTTTTTTTGCTCCTCTCACTCTAGCAGTTGAGCTGCCTCACTCTAGCCCCAACATTCCGTCCCATACACACCCATTATAAACTCTGAAACGGGTGAAAAAACATCATGAAACTTAAACTGGAACTGAAGAAAAAGTATAATAGATATTGAAAAGATAAATACAAGTTGAATAGTTGAATGTCTTGTCTTCGTTTTAAAGTTTGAATGGTGGCTCTATGTGAACGTATGTTGAAGTAGTAAGAGTTTAAAAATGAGTAAGTTGAATGAGAATTTGAAGGGTCTCCCCATTGAAATACATGGGAAATTTTTGTTGAATAAAGTTGAATAAAATTAAAAATATAAATGTTAAAAATGAGAAAAATACAAGCAATCATGTCCAAAAGAATAGGAATCTAACGGTGTTTGAATGGTTTTTCTAAGTTGAATGGTTTTGAAGGAGTAGGCTTTCAAAAAACGTACGGAATAGATAATAATAATAAAATGGAATAATAAAGATTAGAAGAACAATACTGTGAATGCTTTTCAAGCATTCACACTAATAACTAGAAAGTGCATTTTCTGAAGAAACTGCAGTGTGAATGCTTGAATCTGAATGTATGCATTGAAAGGAAATAATTACTGAATTTAAGTTAAAAATTTTGAATGAGATAAAAAAAAAAAAACCCGAATTTAACCTGAAAACAAAAGTGCTGAACTGCTAAAAGCTGAAGGTTACACAGAAGAAGAAGTTGGAAAAAAGCTGAAAATGTTTTAATTGTAAATTAGAAAAACCTAAGAAATGAGAAAAGAACATTTAGAGTCAGAAAACATCTGAATGAATATTAAAAGGTCATATTCTTTGAATCACTGAATGACTCAAATGTGATCCCTCCACTTTGATCCACACAGTTTAAAAAGTTTAAATGCCTGAGCTTTGAAAGATACGGTGTTGGAAAGAGAACAATAATGGCGACAATTTGAGGGTAAAATGATGGCTGTAACACTGTGGACACAGCAGCAGTTGAAAGAAAAGTGCTTAAGATGAATCTTGGCACAGTGGCAGGCAGAGCTCGTTAAGCAGGCAGGTGTGAGCCTAGTTGCTATAGTGACCGCACCCAATGGCTCCATACACACGTACACAGACATGCGCCTCACTTTTGCTGCTTAAAATGAACAGAAAAGTCAGGCCGAAACAAATCGTTCCCAAATGAAAAGTAAAAGTCGTATTGACAAAATTCTTTCACTGTGAGCGACAGCAGCTTCTAGTCTACCTAATTCTCAGTTTTCATGTCTGTGGAGTTTATTATATGGACGTGGTGACAGTGGAAAGACACCATGCTCTTCTGATTTTCAAACGAACCTTCTGAGCCATTTTAACATTAGAGTCTATGGAAGAGTTGGAGGGAGGAGGCTGTGCATTGGTGACATTTACGAAAGAACCATAACACCTAGGACAATAGTAAACACATTGGATGAAAGAGGACAGCGATGGCTACGTTTTGAGGGTAAAATCATACCTGTAGAGCAAACGCTGCGGACAGAGCAGCAGTTTTAAAAAAGATTTTAAGATTAATTTTTTTGCTCCTCTCACTCTAGCAGTTGAGCTGCCTCACTCTAGCCCCAACATTCCGTCCCATACACACCCATTATAAACTCTGAAACGGGTGAAAAAACATCATGAAACTTAAACTGGAACTGAAGAAAAAGTATAATAGATATTGAAAAGATAAATACAAGTTGAATAGTTGAATGTCGTGTCTTCGTTTTAAAGTTTGAATGGTGGCTCTATGTGAACGTATGTTGAAGTAGTAAGAGTTTAAAAATGAGTAAGTTGAATGAGAATTTGAAGGGTCTCCCCATTGAAATACATGGGAAATTTTTGTTGAATAAAGTTGAATAAAATTAAAAATATAAATGTTAAAAATGAGAAAAATAGAAGCAATGTTGTCCAAAATAATAGGAATCTAACGATGTTTGAATGGTTTTTCTAAGTTGAACGGTTTTGAAGGAGTAGGCTTTCAAAAAACGTACGGAATACAGAATAAAATATAATAACTAGAAAGTGCATTTTCTGAAGAAACTGCAGTGTGAATGCTTGAATCTGAATGTATGCACTGAAATGAATTAATTGCTGAATTTTGAGTTAAAAATATTGAATGAGATTAAAAAAAAACAAAAAAAAAAAAACAAATTTAACCTGAAAACAAAGGTGCTGAACTGCTAAAAGCTGAAGGTTACACAGAAGAAGGAGTTGGAAAAAAACTGAAAATGTTTTAAATGTAAATTAGAAAACCCTAAGAAATGAGAAAAGAACATTTAGAGTCAGAAAACATCTGAATGAATATTAAAAGGTCATATTCTTTGAATCACTGAATGACTCAAATGTGATCCCTCCACTTTGATCCACACAGTTTAAAAAGTTTAAATGCCTGAGCTTTGAAAGATACGGTGTTGGAAAGAGAACAATAATGGCGACAATTTGAGGGTAAAATGATGGCTTTAACACTGTGGACACAGCAGCAGTTGAAAGAGAAGTGTTTAAGATGAATCTTGGTACAGTGGCAGGCAGAGCTCGTTAAGCAGGCAGGTGTGAGCCTGGTTGCTATAGTGACCGCACCCAATGGCTCCATACACACGTACACAGACATGCGCCTCACTTTTGCTGCTTAAAATGAACAGAAAAGTCAGGCCGAAACAAATCGTTCCCAAATGAAAAGTAAAAGTCGTATTGACAAAATTCTTTCACCGTGAGCGACAGCAGCTTCTAGTCTACTGAATTCTCAGTTTTCATGCCTGTGGAGTTTATTATATGGACGTGGTGACAGTGGAAAGACACCATGCTCTTCTGATTTTCAAACGAACCTTCTGAGCCATTTTAACATTAGAGTCTATGGAAGAGTTGGAGGGAGGAGGCTGTGCATTGGTGACATTTATGAAAGAACCATAACACCTAGTACAATAGTAAACACATTGGATGAAAGAGGACAGCCATGGCTACATTTTGAGGGTAAAATCATACCTGTAGAGCAAACGCTGCAGACACAGCAGCAGTTTTAAAAAATATTTTAAGATTAATTTTTTTGCTCCTCTCACTCTAGCAGTTGAGCTGCCTCACTCTAGCCCCAACATTCCGTCCCATACACACCCATTATAAACTCTGAAACGGGTGAAAAAACATCATGAAACTTAAACTGGAACTGAAGAAAAAGTATAATAGATATTGAAAAGATAAATACAAGTTGAATAGTTGAATGTCTTGTCTTCGTTTTAAAGTTTGAATGGTGGCTCTATGTGAACGTATGTTGAAGTAGTAAGAGTTTAAAAATGAGTAAGTTGAATGAGAATTTGAAGGGTCTCCCCATTGAAATACATGGGAAATTTTTGTTGAATAAAGTTGAATAAAATTAAAAATATAAATGTTAAAAATGAGAAAAATAGAAGCAGTCATGTCCAAAATAATAGGAATCTAACGATGTTTGAATGGTTTTTCTAAGTTGAACGGTTTTGAAGGAGTAGGCTTTCAAAAAACGTACGGAAGAATAAAATAGAATAAAGATTAGAAGAACAATACTGTGAATGCTTTTCAAGCATTCACACTAATAAAGATTAGAATAACAATACTGTGAATGCTTTTCAAGCATTCACACTAATAATAATAACTAGAAAGTGCATTTTCTGAAGAAACTGCAGTGTGAATGCTTGAATCTGAATGTATGCACTGAAATGAATTTTGAGTTAAAAATATTGAATGAAATTAAAAAAAAAACAAAAAAAAACCAACCAAATTTAACCTGAAAACAAAGGTGCTGAACTGCTAAAAGCTGAAGGTTACACAGAAGAAGAAGTTGGAAAAAAGCTGAAAATGTTTTAATTGTAAATTAGAAAAACCTAAGAAATGAGAAGAGAACATTTAGAGTCAGAAAACATCTGAAAGAATATTAAAAGGTCATATTCTTTGAATCACTGAATGACTAAAATGTGATCCCTCCACTTGGACCCACACAGTTTAAAAAGTTTACATCTCTGAGCTTTGAAAGACAAGATGTTGGAAAAAGAACAACGATGGCGACGTTTTGAGGGTAAAATGATGGCTTTAACACTGTGGACACAGCAGCAGTTGAAAGAGAAGTTTTTAAGATGAATTTTGGCAGAGTGGCAGAGAGAGCTCATTAAGCAGGCAGGTGTGAGCCTGGTTGCTATAGTGACCGCACCCAATGGCTCCATACACACGCACACAGACATGCACCTCACTTTTGCTGCTTAAAATGAACAGAAAAGTCAGGCCGAAACAAATCGTTCCCAAATGAAAAGTAAAAGTCGTATTGACAAAATTCTTTCACCGTGAGCGACAGCAATGTCTAGTCTACCAAATTCTCAGTTTTCATGTCTGTGGAGTTTATTATATGGACGTGGTGACAGTGGAAAGACACCATGCTCTTCTGATTTTCAAACGAACCTTCTGAGCCATTTTAACATTAGAGTCTATGGAACAGTTGGAGGGAGGAGGCTGTGCATTGGTGACATTTATGAAAGAACCATAACACCTAGGACAATAGTAAACACATTGGATGAAAGAGGACAGCGATGGCTACGTTTTGAGGGTAAAATCATACCTGTAGAGCAAACGCTGCGGACACAGCAGCAGTTTTAAAAAAGATTTTAAGATTAATTTTTTTGCTCCTCTCACTCTAGCAGTTGAGCTGCCTCACTCTAGCCCCAACATTCCGTCCCATACACACCCATTATAAACTCTGAAACGGGTGAAAAAACATCATGAAACTTAAACTGGAACTGAAGAAAAAGTATAATAGATATTGAAAAGATAAATACAAGTTGAATAGTTGAATGTCTTGTCTTCGTTTTAAAGTTTGAATGGTGGCTCTATGTCAACGTATGTGGAAGTAGTAGGAGTTTAAAAATGAGTAAGTTGAATGAGAATTTGAAGGGTCTCCCCATTGAAATACATGGGAAATTTTTGTTGAATAAAGTTGAATAAAATTAAAAATATAAATGTTAAAAATGAGAAAAGTAGAAGCAGTCATGTCCAAAAGAATAGGAATCTAATGGTGTTTGAATGGTTTTTCTAAGTTGAACGGTTTTGAAGGAGATAGATTACAAAAAACGTACGGAATAGATAATAATAAAATAGAACTAGAAAGTGCATTTTCTGAAGAAACTGCAGTGTGAATGCTTGAATCTGAATGTATGCACTGAAATGAATTAATTACTGAATTTAAGTTAAAAATCTTGAATGAGATAAAAAAAAAAAAAAACCCGAATTTAACCTGAAAACAAAAGTGCTGAACTGCTAAAAGCTGAAGGTTACACAGAAGAAGAAGTTGGAAAAAAGCTGAAAATGTTTTAATTGTAAATTAGAAAAACCTAAGAAATGAGAAAAGAACATTTAGAGTCAGAAAACATCTGAAAGAATATTAAAAGGTCATATTCTTTGAATCACTGAATGACTAAAATGTGATCCCTCCACTTGGACCCACACAGTTTAAAAAGTTTACATCTCTGAGCTTTGAAAGACAAGATGTTGGAAAAAGAACAACGATGGCGACGTTTTGAGGGTAAAATGATGGCTGTAACACTGTGGACACAGCAGCAGTTGAAAGAGAAGTGCTTAAGATGAATCTTGGTACAGTGGCAGGCAGAGCTCGTTAAGCAGGCAGGTGTGAGCCTGGTTGCTATAGTGACCGCACCCAATGGCTCCATACACACGTACACAGACATGCACCTCACTTTTGCTGCTTAAAATGAACAGAAAAGTCAGGCCGAAACAAATCGTTCCCAAATGAAAAGTAAAAGTCGTATTGACAAAATTCTTTCACCGTGAGTGACAGCAATGTCTAGTCTACTGAATTCTCAGTTTTCATGCCTGTGGAGTTTATTATATGGACGTGGTGACAGTGGAAAGACACCATGCTCTTCTGATTTTCAAACGAACCTTCTGAGCCATTTTAACATTAGAGTCTATGGAAGAGTTGGAGGGAGGAGGCTGTGCATTGGTGACATTTATGAAAGAACCATAACACCTAGTACAATAGTAAACACATTGGATGAAAGAGGACAGCGATGGCTACGTTTTGAGGGTAAAATCATACCTGTAGAGCAAACGCTGCGGACACAGCAGCAGTTTTAAAAAAGATTTTAAGATTAATTTTTTTGCTCCTCTCACTCTAGCAGTTGAGCTGCCTCACTCTAGCCCCAACATTCCGTCCCATACACACCCATTATAAACTCTGAAACGGGTGAAAAAACATCATGAAACTTAAACTGGAACTGAAGAAAAAGTATCATAGATATTGAAAAGATAAATACAAGTTGAATAGTTGAATGTCTTGTCTTCGTTTTAAAGTTTGAATGGTGGCTCTATGTCAATGTATGTGGAAGTAGTAAGAGTTTAAAAATGAGTAAGTTGAATGAGAATTTGAAGGGTCTCCCCATTGAAATACATGGGAAATTTTTGTTGAATAAAGTTGAATAAAATTAAAAATATAAATGTTAAAAATGAGAAAAATAGAAGCAGTGTTGTCCAAAAGAATAGGAATCTAACGGTGTTTGAATGGTTTTTCTAAGTTGAACGGTTTTGAAGGAGTAGGATTACAAAAAACGTACGGAATAGATAAAATATAATAATAACTAGAAAGTGCATTTTCTGAAGAAACTGCAGTGTGAATGCTTGAATCTGAATGTATGCACTGAAATGAATTAATTGCTGAATTTTGAGTTAAAAATTTTGAATGAGATTAAAAAAAAAAAAAAAACAACCTGAATTTAACCTGAAAAGAACAGTGCTGAACTGCTAAAAGCTGAAGGTTACACAGAAGAAGAAGTTGGAAAAAAGCTGAAAATGTTTTAATTGTAAATTAGAAAAACCTAAGAAATGAGAAAAGAACATTTAGAGTCAGAAAACATCTGAAAGAATATTAAAAGGTCATATTCTTTGAATCACTGAATGACTAAAATGTGATCCCTCCACTTTGATCCACACAGTTTAAAAAGTTTACATCTCTGAGCTTTGAAAGACAAGATGTTGGAAAAAGAACAATAATGGCGACAATTTGAGGGTAAAATGATGGCTTTAACACTGTGGACACAGCAGCAGTTGAAAGAGAAGTGCTTAAGATGAATCTTGGCACAGTGGCAGAGAGAGCTCGTTAAGCAGGCAGGTGTGAGCCTGGTTGCTATAGTGACCGCACCCAATGGCTCCATACACACGTACACAGACATGCGCCTCACTTTTGCTGCTTAAAATGAACAGAAAAGTCAGGCCGAAACAAATCGTTCCCAAATGAAAAGTAAAAGTCGTATTGACAAAATTCTTTCACTGTGAGCGACAGCAATGTCTAGTCTACCAAATTCTCAGTTTTCATGTCTGTGGAGTTTATTATATGGACGTGGTGACAGTGGAAAGACACCATGCTCTTCTGATTTTCAAACGAACCTTCTGAGCCATTTTAACATTAGAGTCTATGGAAGAGTTGGAGGGAGGAGGCTGTGCATTGGTGACATTTATGAAAGAACCATAACACCTAGTACAATAGTAAACACATTGGATGAAAGAGGACAGCCATGGCTACGTTTTGAGGGTAAAATCATACCTGTAGAGCAAACGCTGTGGACACAGCAGCAGTTTTAAAAAAGATTTTAAGATTAATTTTTTTGCTCCTCTCACTCTAGCAGTTGAGCTGTCTCACTCTAGCCCCAACATTCCGTCCCATACACACCCATTATAAACTCTGAAACGGGTGAAAAAACATCATGAAACTTAAACTGGAACTGAAGAAAAAGTATAATAGATATTGAAAAGATAAATGCAAGTTGAATAGTTGAATGTCTTGTCTTCGTTTTAAAGTTTGAATGGTGGCTCTATGTCAATGTATGTGGAAGTAGTAAGAGTTTAAAAATGAGTAAGTTGAATGAGGATTTGAAGGGTCTCCCCATTGAAATACATTATAAATTTTTGTTGAATAAAGTTGAATAAAATTAAAAATATAAATGTTAAAAATATGAAAAATGGAAGCAGTGTTGTCCAAAAGAATAGGAATCTAACGGTGTTGGAATGGTTTTTCTAAGTTGAACGGTTTTGAAGGAGTAGGATTACAAAAAACGTACGGAATACAGAATAAAATATAATAATAATAATAATAATAATAATAAAGATTAGAAGAACAATACTGTGAATGCTTTTCAAGCATTCACACTAATAAAGATTAGAAGAACAATACTGTGAATGCTTTTCAAGCATTCACACTAATAAAGATTCGAAGAACAATACTGTGAATGCTTTTCAAGCATTCACACTAATAACTAGAAAGTGCATTTTCTGAAGAAACTGCAGTGTGAATGCTTGAATCTGAATGTATGGACTGAAATGAATTAATTGCTGAATTTTGAGTTAAAAATTTTGAATGAGATAAAAAAAAAAAACAACAACCTGAATTTAACCTGAAAACAACAGTGCTGAACTGCTAAAAGCTGAAGGTTACACAGAAGAAGAAGTTGGAAAAAAGCTGAAAATGTTTTAATTGTAAATTAGAAAAACCTAAGAAATGAGAAAAGAACATTTAGAGTCAGAAAACATCTGAAAGAATATTAAAAGGTCATATTCTTTGAATCACTGAATGACTAAAATGTGATCCCTCCACTTGGATCCACACAGTTTAAAAAGTTTACATCTCTGAGCTTTGAAAGACAAGATGTTGGAAAGAGAACAACGATGGCGACGTTTTGAGGGTAAAATGATGGCTGTAACACTGTGGACACAGCAGCAGTTGAAAGAGAAGTGTTTAAGATGAATCTTGGCAGAGTGAGAGAGAGAGCTCGTTAAGCAGGCAGGTGTGAGCCTGGTTGCTATAGTGACTGCACCCAAGGGCTCCATACACACGACACAGACATGCACCTCACTTTTGCTGCTTAAAATGAACAGAAAAGTCAGGCCCAAACAAATCGCTCCCAAATGAAAAGTAAAAGTCGTATTGACAAAATTCTTTCACCGTGAGCGACAGCAATGTCTAGTCTACCTAATTCTCAGTTTTCATGCCTGTGGAGCTTATTATATGGACGTGGTGACAGTGGAAAGACACCATGCTCTTCTGATTTTCAAACCAACCTTCTGAGCCATTTTAACATTAGAGTCTATGGAAGAGTTGGAGGGAGGAGGCTGTGCATTGGTGACATTTATGAAAGAACCATAACACCTAGTACAATAGTAAACACATTGGATGAAAGAGGACAGCCATGGCTACGTTTTGAGGGTAAAATCATACCTGTAGAGCAAACGCTGTGGACACAGCAGCAGTTTTAAAAAAGATTTTAAGATTAATTTTTTTGCTCCTCTCACTCTAGCAGTTGAGCTGTCTCACTCTAGCCCCAACATTCCGTCCCATACACACCCATTATAAACTCTGAAACGGGTGAAAAAACATCATGAAACTTAAACTGGAACTGAAGAAAAAGTATAATAGATATTGAAAAGATAAATACAAGTTGAATAGTTGAATGTCTTGTCTTCGTTTTAAAGTTTGAATGGTGGCTCTATGTCAATGTATGTGGAAGTAGTAAGAGTTTAAAAATGAGTAAGTTGAATGAGGATTTGAAGGGTCTCCCCATTGAAATACATTATAAATTTTTGTTGAATAAAGTTGAATAAAATTAAAAATATAAATGTTAAAAATATGAAAAATAGAAGCAGTGTTGTCCAAAAGAATAGGAATCTAACGGTGTTTGAATGTTTTTTCTAAGTTGAACGGTTTTGAAGTTATAGGATTACAAAAAACGTACGGAATAGATAAAATATAATAATAATAATAACTAGAAAGTGCATTTTCTGAAGAAACTGCAGTGTGAATGCTTGAATCTGAATGTATGCACTGAAATGAATTAATTACTGAATTTAAGTTAAAAATATTGAATGAGATTAAAAAAAAAAACCCGAATTTAACCTGAAAACAAAAGTGCTGAACTGCTAAAAGCTGAAGGTTACACAGAAGAAGAAGTTGGAAAAAAGCTGAAAATGTTTTAATTGTAAATTAGAAAAACCTAAGAAATGAGAAAAGAACATTTAGAGTCAGAAAACATCTGAAAGAATATTAAAAGGTCATATTCTTTGAATCACTGAATGACTAAAATGTGATCCCTCCACTTGGATCCACACAGTTTAAAAAGTTTAAATGTCTGAGCTTTGAAAGACAAGATGTTGGAAAGAGAACAACGATGGCGACGTTTTGAGGGTAAAATGATGGCTTTAACACTGTGGACACAGCAGCAGTTGAAAGAGAAGTGTTTAAGATGAATCTTGGCAGAGTGGCAGGCAGAGCTCGTTAAGCAGGCAGGTGTGAGCCTGGTTGCTATAGTGACCGCACCCAATGGCTCCATACACACGTACACAGACATGCGCCTCACTTTTGCTGCTTAAAATGAACAGAAAATTCAGGCCGAAACAAATTCTTCCCAAATGAAAAGTACATGTCGTATTGACAAAATTCTTTCACCGTGAGCGACAGCCATGTCTAGTCTACCAAATTCTCAGTTTTCATGCCTGTGGAGTTTATTATATGGACGTGGTGACAGTGGAAAGACACCATGCTCTTCTGATTTTCAAACGAACCTTCTGAGCCATTTTAACATTGGAGTCTATGGAAGAGTTGGAGGGAGGAGGCTGTGCATTGGTGACATTTATGAAAGAACCATAACACCTAGTACAATAGTAAACACATTGGATGAAAGAGGACAGCGATGGCTACGTTTTGAGGGTAAAATCATACCTGTAGAGCAAACGCTGCGGACACAGCAGCAGTTTTAAAAAAGATTTTAAGATTAATTTTTTTGCTCCTCTCACTCTAGCAGTTGAGCTGTCTCACTCTAGCCCCAACATTCCGTCCCATACACACCCATTATAAATTTTGAAACGGGTGAAAAAACATCATGAAACTTAAACTGGAACTGAAGAAAAAGTATAATAGATATTGAAAAGATAAATACAAGTTGAATAGTTGAATGTCTTGTCTTCGTTTTAAAGTTTGAATGGTGGCTCTATGTCAATGTATGTGGAAGTAGATACAGTTTAAAGAGGAGGAAGTTGAATGAGAATTTGAAGGGTCTCCCCATTGAAATACATGGGAAATTTTTGTTGAAAAAAGTTGAATAAAATTAAAAATATAAATGTTAAAAATGAGAAAAATAGAAGCAGTCATGTCCAAAAGAATAGGAATCTAATGGTGTTTGAATGGTTTTTCTAAGTTGAACGGTTTTGAAGGAGATAGATTACAAAAAACGTACGGAATCCATAATAATAAAATAGAATAAAGATTAGAAGAACAATACTGTGAATGCTTTTCAAGCATTCACACTAATAATAAAGATTCGAATAACAATACTGTGAATGCTTTTCAAGCATTCACACTAATAATAAAGATTAGAATAACAATACTGTGAATGCTTTTCAAGCATTCACACTAACTAGAAAGTGCATTTTCTGAAGAAACTGCAGTGTGAATGCTTGAATCTGAATGTATGCATTGAAATGAAATAATTACTGAATTTAAGTTAAAAATTTTGAATGAGATTAAAAAAAACCCGAATTTAACCTGAAAACAAAAGTGCTGAACTGCTAAAAGCTGAAGGTTACACAGAAGAAGAAGTTGGAAAAAAGCTGAAAATGTTTTAATTGTAAATTAGAAAAACCTAAGAAATGAGAAAAGAACATTTAGAGTCAGAAAACATCTGAAAGAATATTAAAAGGTCATATTCTTTGAATCACTGAATGACTAAAATGTGATCCCTCCACTTGGATCCACACAGTTTAAAAAGTTTAAATGTCTGAGCTTTGAAAGACAAGATGTTGGAAAAAGAACAACGATGGCGACGTTTTGAGGGTAAAATGATGGCTTTAACACTGTGGACACAGCAGCAGTTGAAAGAGAAGTGTTTAAGATGAATCTTGGCAGAGTGGCAGGCAGAGCTCGTTAAGCAGGCAGGTGTGAGCCTGGTTGCTATAGTGACCGCACCCAATGGCTCCATACACACGACACAGACATGCGCCTCACTTTTGCTGCTTAAAATGAACAGAAAAGTCGGGCCGAAACAAATCGTTCCCAAATGAAAAGTACATGTTGTACTGACAAAATTCTTTCACCGTGAGCGACAGCCATGTCTAGTCTACCTAATTCTCAGTTTTCATGCCTGTGGAGCTTATTATATGGACGTGGTGACAGTGTAAAGACACCATGCTCTTCTGATTTTCAAACGAACCTTCTGAGCCATTTTAACATTAGAGTCTATGGAAGAGTTGGAGGGAGGAGGCTGTGCATTGGTGACATTTACGAAAGAACCATAACACCTAGGACAATAGTAAACACATTGGATGAAAGAGGACAGCCATGGCTACGTTTTGAGGGTAAAATCATACCTGTAGAGCAAACGCTGCGGACACAGCAGCAGTTTTAAAAAAGATTTTAAGATTAATTTTTTTGCTCCTCTCACTCTAGCAGTTGAGCTGCCTCACTCTAGCCCCAACATTCCGTCCCATACACACCCATTATAAACTCTGAAACGGGTGAAAAAACATCATGAAACTTAAACTGGAACTGAAGAAAAAGTATAATAGATATTGAAAAGATAAATACAAGTTGAATAGTTGAATGTCTTGTCTTCGTTTTAAAGTTTGAATGGTGGCTTTATGTCAATGTATGTGGAAGTAGTAAGAGTTTAAAAATGAGTAAGTTGAATGAGGATTTGAAGGGTCTCCCCATTGAAATACATTATAAATTTTTGTTGAATAAAGTTGAATAAAATTAAAAATATAAATGTTAAAAATATGAAAAATAGAAGCAGTGTTGTCCAAAAGAATAGGAATCTAACGGTGTTTGAATGGTTTTTCTAAGTTGAACGGTTTTGAAGGAGTAGGATTACAAAAAACGTACGGAATAGATAAAATATAATAACTAGAAAGTGCATTTTCTGAAGAAACTGCAGTGTGAATGCTTGAATCTGAATGTATGCACTGAAATGAATTAATTGCTGAATTTTGAGTTAAAAATATTGAATGAAATTTAAAAAAAAAACAAAAAAAAACAACCAAATTTAACCTGAAAACAAAGGTGCTGAACTGCTAAAAGCTGAAGGTTACACAGAAGCAGAAGTTGGAAAAAAGCTGAAAATGTTTTAAATGTAAATTAGAAAACCCTAAGAAATGAGAAAAGAACATTTAGAGTCAGAAAACATCTGAATGAATATTAAAAGTTCATATTCTTTGAATCACTGAATGAAGAAAATGTGATCCCTCCACTTTGATCCACACAGTTTAAAAAGTTTAAATGTCTGAGCTTTGAAAGACGAGATGTTGGAAAGAGAACAACGATGGCGACGTTTTGAGGGTAAAATGATGGCTTTAACACTGTGGACACAGCAGCAGTTGAAAGAGAAGTGTTTAAGATGAATCTTGGCAGAGTGGCAGAGAGAGCTCGTTAAGCAGGCAGGTGTGAGCCTGGTTGCTATAGTGACCGCACCCAATGGCTCCATACACACGACACAGACATGCACCTCACTTTTGCTGCTTAAAATGAACAGAAAAGTCAGGCCGAAACAAATCGTTCCCAAATGAAAAGTACATGTCGTATTGACAAAATTCTTTCACCGTGAGCGACAGCCATGTCTAGTCTACCTAATTCTCAGTTTTCATGCCTGTGGAGCTTATTATATGGACGTGGTGACAGTGTAAAGACACCATGCTCTTCTGATTTTCAAACGAACCTTCTGAGCCATTTTAACATTAGAGTCTATGGAAGAGTTGGAGGGAGGAGGCTGTGCATTGGTGACATTTATGAAAGAACCATAACACCTAGGACAATAGTAAACACATTGGATGAAAGAGGACAGCCATGGCTACGTTTTGAGGGTAAAATCATACCTGTAGAGCAAACGCTGCGGACACAGCAGCAGTTTTAAAAAAGATTTTAAGATTAATTTTTTTGCTCCTCTCACTCTAGCAGTTGAGCTGCCTCACTCTAGCCCCAACATTCCGTCCCATACACACCCATTATAAACTCTGAAACGGGTGAAAAAACATCATGAAACTTAAACTGGAACTGAAGAAAAAGTATAATAGATATTGAAAAGATAAATACAAGTTGAATAGTTGAATGTCTTGTCTTCGTTTTAAAGTTTGAATGGTGGCTCTATGTCAATGTATGTGGAAGTAGTAAGAGTTTAAAAATGAATAAGTTGAATGAGAATTTGAAGGGTCTCCCCATTGAAATACATGGGAAATTTTGGGAAATTTTTTTTGAATAAAGTTGAATAAAATTAAAAATATAAATGTTAAAAATATGAAAAATAGAAGCAGTCATGTCCAAAAGAAGAGGAATCTAATGGTGTTTGAATGGTTTTTCTAAGTTGAACGGTTTTGAAGGAGTAGGAGTACAAAAAACGTACGGAATACAGAATAAAATATAATAACTAGAAAGTGCATTTTCTGAAGAAACTGCAGTGTGAATGCTTGAATCTGAATGTATGCACTGAAATGAAATAATTACTGAATTTAAGTTAAAAATTTTGAATGAGATTAAAAAAAAACCCCGAATTTAACCTGAAAACAAAAGTGCTGAACTGCTAAAAGCTGAAGGTTACACAGAAGAAGAAGTTGGAAAAAAGCTGAAAATGTTTTAATTGTAAATTAGAAAAACCTAAGAAATGAGAAAAGAACATTTAGAGTCAGAAAACATCTGAAAGAATATTAAAAGGTCATATTCTTTGAATCACTGAATGACTAAAATGTGATCCCTCCACTTGGATCCACACAGTTTAAAAAGTTTAAATGTCTGAGCTTTGAAAGACAAGATGTTGGAAAGAGAACAACGATGGCGACGTTTTGAGGGTAAAATGATGGCTTTAACACTGTGGACACAGCAGCAGTTGAAAGAGAAGTGTTTAAGATGAATCTTGGCAGAGTGGCAGGCAGAGCTCGTTAAGCAGGCAGGTGTGAGCCTGGTTGCTATAGTGACCGCACCCAATGGCTCCATACACACGTACACAGACATGCGCCTCACTTTTGCTGCTTAAAATGAACAGAAAAGTCAGGCCGAAACAAATCGTTCCCAAATTAAAAGTAAAAGTCGTACTGACAAAATTCTTTCACCGTGAGCGACAGCCATGTCTAGTCTACCAAATTCTCAGTTTTCATGCCTGTGGAGTTTATTATATGGACGTGGTGACAGTGGAAAGACACCATGCTCTTCTGATTTTCAAACGAACCTTCTGAGCCATTTTAACATTAGAGTCTATGGAAGAGTTGGAGGGAGGAGGCTGTGCATTGGTGACATTTATGAAAGAACCGTAACACCTAGGACAATAGTAAACACATTGGATGAAAGAGGACAGCCATGGCTACGTTTTGAGGGTAAAATCATACCTGTAGAGCAAACGCTGCGGACACAGCAGCAGTTTTAAAAAAGATTTTAAGATTAATTTTTTTGCTCCTCTCACTCTAGCAGTTGAGCTGTCTCACTCTAGCCCCAACATTCCGTCCCATACACACCCATTATAAATTTTGAAACGGGTGAAAAAACATCATGAAACTTAAACTGGAACTGAAGAAAAAGTATAATAGATATTGAAAAGATAAATACAAGTTGAATAGTTGAATGTCTTGTCTTCGTTTTAAAGTTTGAATGGTGGCTCTATGTCAATGTATGTGGAAGTAGTAAGAGTTTAAAAATGAGTAAGTTGAATGAGAATTTGAAGGGTCTCCCCATTGAAATACATGGGAAATTTTTGTTGAATAAAGTTGAATAAAATTAAAAATATAAATGTTAAAAATGAGAAAAATAGAAGCAATCATGTCCAAAATAATAGGAATCTAACGATGTTTGAATGGTTTTTCTAAGTTGAACGGTTTTGAAGGAGTAGGCTTTCAAAAAACGTACGGAATAGATAATAATAAAATAGAATAATAACTAGAAAGTGCATTTTCTGAAGAAACTGCAGTGTGAATGCTTGAATCTGAATGTATGCACTGAAATGAATTAATTGCTGAATTTTGAGTTAAAAATATTAAATGAAATTTTAAAAAAACAAACAAAAAAACCCAAATTTAACCTGAAAACAAAGGTGCTGAACTGCTAAAAGCTGAAGGTTACACAGAAGCAGAAGTTGGAAAAAAGCTGAAAATGTTTTAAATGTAAATTAGAAAACCCTAAGAAATGAGAAAAGAACATTTAGAGTCAGAAAACATCTGAATGAATATTAAAAGGTCATATTCTTTGAATCACTGAATGACTAAAATGTGATCCCTCCACTTTGATCCACACAGTTTAAAAAATGTAAAAGTCTGAGCTTTGAAAAACAGTGTTGGAAAGAGAACAACGATGGCGACGTTTTGAGGGTAAAATGATGGCTTTAACACTGTGGACACAGCAGCAGTTGAAAGAGAAGTGTTTAAGATGAATCTTGGCAGAGAGAGAGAGAGCTCGTTAAGCAGGCAGGTGTGAGCCTGGTTGCTATAGTGACTGCACCCAAGGGCTCCATACACACGTACACAGACATGCGCCTCACTTTTGCTGCTTAAAATGAACAGAAAAGTCAGGCCGAAACAAATCGCTCCCAAATGAAAAGTAAAAGTCGTATTGACAAAATTCTTTCACTGTGAGCGACAGCAATGTCTAGTCTACCTAATTCTCAGTTTTCATGCCTGTGGAGCTTATTATATGGACGTGGTGACAGTGGAAAGACACCATGCTCTTCTGATTTTCAAACGAACCTTCTGAGCCATTTTAACATTAGAGTCTATGGAAGAGTTGGAAGGAGGAGGCTGTGCATTGGTGACATTTATGAAAGAACCGTAACACCTAGGACAATAGTAAACACATTGGATGAAAGAGGACAGCCATGGCTACGTTTTGAGGGTAAAATCATACCTGTAGAGCAAACGCTGCAGACACAGCAGCAGTTTTAAAAAAGATTTTAAGATTAATTTTTTTGCTCCTCTCACTCTAGCAGTTGAGCTGCCTCACTCTAGCCCCAACATTCCGTCCCATACACACCCATTATAAACTCTGAAACGGGTGAAAAAACATCATGAAACTTAAACTGGAACTGAAGAAAAAGTATAATAGATATTGAAAAGATAAATACAAGTTGAATAGTTGAATGTCTTGTCTTCGTTTTAAAGTTTGAATGGTGGCTCTATGTCAATGTATGTGGAAGTAGTAAGAGTTTAAAAATGAGTAAGTTGAATGAGGATTTGAAGGGTCTCCCCATTGAAATACATTATAAATTTTTGTTGAATAAAGTTGAATAAAATTAAAAATATAAATGTTAAAAATATGAAAAATAGAAGCAGTGTTGTCCAAAAGAATAGGAATCTAACGGTGTTTGAATGGTTTTTCTAAGTTGAACGGTTTTGAAGTTATAGGATTACAAAAAACGTACGGAATAGATAAAATATAATAATAATAATAATAATAAAGATTAGAAGAACAATACTGTGAATGCTTTTCAAGCATTCACACTAACTAGAAAGTGCATTTTCTGAAGAAACTGCAGTGTGAATGCTTGAATCTGAATGTATGCACTGAAATGAATTAATTGCTGAATTTTGAGTTAAAAATATTGAATGAGATTAAAAAAAAAAAAAAAAAAAACGAATTTAACCTGAAAACAAAGGTGCTGAACTGCTAAAAGCTGAAGGTTACACAGAAGAAGGAGTTGGAAAAAAACTGAAAATGTTTTAAATGTAAATTAGAAAACCCTAAGAAATGAGAAAAGAACATTTACAGTCAGAAAACATCTGAATGAATATTAAAAGGTCATATTCTTTGAATCACTGAATGACTCAAATGTGATCCCTCCACTTTGATCCACACAGTTTAAAAAGTTTAAATGCCTGAGCTTTGAAAGACACGGTGTTGGAAAGAGAACAATAATGGCGACAATTTGAGGGTAAAATGATGGCTGTGACACTGTGGACACAGCAGCAGTTGAAAGAGAAGTGCTTAAGATGAATCTTGGTACAGTGGCAGGCAGAGCTCGTTAGGCAGGCAGGTGTGAGCCTGGTTGCTATAGTGACCGCACCCAATGGCTCCATACACACGTACACAGACATGCACCTCACTTTTGCTGCTTAAAATGAGCAGAAAAGTCAGGCCGAAACAAATCGTTCCCATATGAAAAGTACAAGTCGTATTGACGAAATTCTTTCACCGTGAGCGACAGCAGCTTCTAGTCTACTGAATTCTCAGTTTTCATGCCTGTGGAGTTTATTATATGGACGTGGTGACAGTGTAAAGACACCATGCTCTTCTGATTTTCAAACGAACCTTCTGAGCCATTTTAACATTAGAGTCTATGGAAGAGTTGGAGGGAGGAGGCTGTGCATTGGTGACATTTACGAAAGAACCATAACACCTAGTACAATAGTAAACACATTGGATGAAAGAGGACAGCCATGGCTACGTTTTGAGGGTAAAATCATACCTGTAGAGCAAACGCTGTGGACACAGCAGCAGTTTTAAAAAAGATTTTAAGATTAATTTTTTTGCTCCTCTCACTCTAGCAGTTGAGCTCTCTCACTCTAGCCCCAACATTCCGTCCCATACACACCCATTATAAACTCTGAAACGGGTGAAAAAACATCATGAAACTTAAACTGGAACTGAAGAAAAAGTATAATAGATATTGAAAAGATAAATACAAGTTGAATAGTTGAATGTCTTGTCTTCGTTTTAAAGTTTGAATGGTGGCTCTATGTCAATGTATGTGGAAGTAGTAAGAGTTTAAAAATGAGTAAGTTGAATGAGAATTTGAAGGGTCTCCCCATTGAAATACATGGGAAATTTTTGTTGAATAAAGTTGAATAAAATTAAAAATATAAATGTTAAAAATGAGAAAATTAGAAGCAGTCATGTCCAAAATAATAGGAATCTAACGATGTTTGAATGGTTTTTCTAAGTTGAACGGTTTTGAAGGAGTAGGCTTTGAAAAAACGTACGGAAAAATAAAATATAATAATAATAATAATAATAATAAAGATTAGAAGAACAATACTGTGAATGCTTTTCAAGCATTCACACTAATAATAATAAAGATTCGAATAACAATACTGTGAATGCTTTTCAAGCATTCACACTAACTAGAAAGTGCATTTTCTGAAGAAACTGCAGTGTGAATGCTTGAATCTGAATGTATGCACTGAAATGAATTAATTGCTGAATTTTGAGTTAAAAATATTGAATGAGATTAAAAAAAAACAAAAAAAAAAAACAAATTTAACCTGAAAACAAAGGTGCTGAACTGCTAAAAGCTGAAGGTTACACAGAAGAAGGAGTTGGAAAAAAACTGAAAATGTTTTAAATGTAAATTAGAAAACCCTAAGAAATGAGAAAAGAACATTTAGAGTCAGAAAACATCTGAATGAATATTAAAAGGTCATATTCTTTGAATCACTGAATGACTCAAATGTGATCCCTCCACTTTGATCCACACAGTTTAAAAAGTTTAAATGCCTGAGCTTTGAAAGATACGGTGTTGGAAAGAGAACAATAATGGCGACAATTTGAGGGTAAAATGATGGCTTTAACACTGTGGACACAGCAGCAGTTGAAAGAGAAGTGTTTAAGATGAATCTTGGTACAGTGGCAGGCAGAGCTCGTTAAGCAGGCAGGTGTGAGCCTGGTTGCTATAGTGACCGCACCCAATGGCTCCATACACACGTACACAGACATGCGCCTCACTTTTGCTGCTTAAAATGAACAGAAAAGTCAGGCCGAAACAAATCGTTCCCAAATGAAAAGTAAAAGTCGTATTGACAAAATTCTTTCACCGTGAGCGACAGCAGCTTCTAGTCTACTGAATTCTCAGTTTTCATGCCTGTGGAGTTTATTATATGGACGTGGTGACAGTGGAAAGACACCATGCTCTTCTGATTTTCAAACGAACCTTCTGAGCCATTTTAACATTAGAGTCTATGGAAGAGTTGGAGGGAGGAGGCTGTGCATTGGTGACATTTATGAAAGAACCATAACACCTAGTACAATAGTAAACACATTGGATGAAAGAGGACAGCCATGGCTACATTTTGAGGGTAAAATCATACCTGTAGAGCAAACGCTGCAGACACAGCAGCAGTTTTAAAAAATATTTTAAGATTAATTTTTTTGCTCCTCTCACTCTAGCAGTTGAGCTGCCTCACTCTAGCCCCAACATTCCGTCCCATACACACCCATTATAAACTCTGAAACGGGTGAAAAAACATCATGAAACTTAAACTGGAACTGAAGAAAAAGTATAATAGATATTGAAAAGATAAATACAAGTTGAATAGTTGAATGTCTTGTCTTCGTTTTAAAGTTTGAATGGTGGCTCTATGTGAACGTATGTTGAAGTAGTAAGAGTTTAAAAATGAGTAAGTTGAATGAGAATTTGAAGGGTCTCCCCATTGAAATACATGGGAAATTTTTGTTGAATAAAGTTGAATAAAATTAAAAATATAAATGTTAAAAATGAGAAAAATAGAAGCAGTCATGTCCAAAATAATAGGAATCTAACGATGTTTGAATGGTTTTTCTAAGTTGAACGGTTTTGAAGGAGTAGGCTTTCAAAAAACGTACGGAAGAATAAAATAGAATAAAGATTAGAAGAACAATACTGTGAATGCTTTTCAAGCATTCACACTAATAAAGATTAGAATAACAATACTGTGAATGCTTTTCAAGCATTCACACTAATAATAATAAAGATTAGAAGAACAATACTGTGAATGCTTTTCAAGCATTCACACTAATAAAGATTCGAATAACAATACTGTGAATGCTTTTCAAGCATTCACACTAATTAGCCTTGCTTGACTCGTGCATGTTGAATGCAGCTGTACATTGTGTTTGACCTGGTGTTTCTCTTTGCTTGGACAGAAGGACAGTGGAGGCCCTCTGAAGACCAACGTGAGAGCTGAAACGAACACCAGCAGCTCCACGTATAATCTAACGTCCTCTGTATGTCACAATGTGTTGATTACATTGAAAGACTGAATGCTAATTTGTCGTGTAGATTATGTCACTTTTTAAAGATTAGAATGCAAAAACTGGTAGTTTGGTTTGTTTGCTAATGTGCAGATGCAATGTTGCTGTTATATGGGAGCAATAGACTGGAACCTGTTACAGAGTGAATAAACATACAATACACACAATACGAAAGTCACAGTTTTCACTTTAAATAAAAAGGCCCAAATATCAGAGACGTTTTTATTTCCTCTGTCATGACTGAACAGGTCAGCAGCAGCATTTATCCTGCAGACTCTGCTGAAATCAACGTCCAAGGAAGCATCCAGTTTGCTGTGAACTACATCCAGAAGCTTGGAGAGCTTCATATCTTTGTGATGCACTGCAGAGATCTGGCCACAGCTGACAGAAAGAAACATCGTTCTGACCCGTAAGTGCTGAACGCTGGAACAACCCCACGTTTAACGAACAGTTTGAAATATGAATCACATTTGCTAAAGATGTATTTCCTTGACATAAAGTGTCAAATATTCACTCTATAAAGTAAATCAAGTTTAGAACAAGAGTTTAACTCTGCTGTGCATTCACAGGTATGTGAAATGTTATCTTCTTCCAGACACAACTAAGCTGGGAAAGAGAAAAACCAGTGTAAAAAAGAAGACATTAAACCCCACCTACAGTGAAATCCTCACGGTGAGAGTGCCATATTTAATCTTTTACACATGTCTGTTTGTGTAAACCCTGAACTCTTGTTCAGCTGAAAAAAATCAAATGAATTTATTCATTTTATTCAAAACGTGTCCGGTTGTACTTGTTTCATGATTCCAGCTGTTAAATTCACTGGCTGTGGTACGTTTCCTTTTATTAATACAACCTCTGCTCAGTGCACACCAGCTTTATAAACCCTGTTCAGAAAATGACTATTTCATGAAAGAAGTAGCTCATTCTTATACATCATTATCATGTACAAAAAAAAGTTGGGATGGGGACAACAAAACGCCAGAAAACTGAGCAGTACTGAGAAGAAACAGGTTTTTCTTAAATTCAGTTTTCACCTAGTTTGGTTTACTAGCTCCTTACTTACTATAGGTCGGTAACATAACTGGATATGAAAAGGATACCTTTGAGAGGCAGGATTTAAAAAATGTGCAAAGAACTCCACGAATTGTGGGACGATTTTAGAAGAATATTCTTGAATGTAAAATTGTGGAAAAACTTTGAATATGTCATTATCAACAGTAGTTAAAATCACCAGAGAGTCCAAGAATCTGGAGAAATCTCATGCACAGAGATCTGAGGTTGTATTTATATAACATCCAGTCAACAAGCAACTTTTAACAGGGAAAAACCACCGACTGACCACACAGAGGCAGCCAGCTGTCACAGCTGTCTCGTCTGAGAGCAGGGTGGAGTGGTTGGACTTGTAACTGCAGATCAGAACCATGCAGCTATAGATCTACAGATATTTACATAAAGACACCAGGAGAGAGGTCAGAGAGGCAAAGCCCAAACTAAAGGGGAAAGATGACCCACTCCATGACATTAGAAGCTTATAAATAACAATGAAAGAGGAGAAAAGGAACGCATCACATCTCAGGAGGCCTAACAGTTTAACAACAAAACTAAGGGGCTGTTCAGGATGATCTGATCTGGCCCTGGGTGCACATAAGCTTTAGCAAAAGGGAAATCTGAAGCCTTATGTTAAAAGTGTCTCCTGAAAATAGGATCTGGCTTCAAGGGAGAGGTGCCGAACTTTGAGAAACTCCAGGAAGCAAACTATCCTGCACCGTAAGAACAAAGCGCTCCACTGGTATTTCAAAATATTCAAAATATTAGTTGTTCAAAGGAAGTATTATAAAGGACTAACCTTTGGTAATCGTGATGGGCATCAATGAGTCGAGTGCTACTTACAGTGGGGCAAAAAAGTATTTAGTCAGCCACCGATTGTGCAAGTTCCCCCACCTAAAATGATGACAGAGGTCAGTAATTTGCACCAGAGGTACACTTCAACTGTGAGAGACAGAATGTGAAAAAACAATCCATGAATCCACATGGTAGGATTTGTAAAGAATTTATTGGTAAATCAGGGTGGAAAATAAGTATTTGGTCAATAACAAAAATACAACTCAATACTTTGTAACATAACCTTTGTTGGCAATAACAGAGGTCAAACGTTTACTATAGGTCTTTACCAGGTTTGCACACACAGTAGCTGGTATTTTGGCCCATTCCTCCATGCAGATCTTCTCGAGAGCAGTGATGTTTTGGGGCTGTCGCCGAGCAACACGGACTTTCAACTCCCGCCACAGATTTTCTATGGGGTTGAGGTCTGGAGACTGGCTAGGCCACTCCAGGACTTTCAAATGCTTCTTACGGAGCCACTCCTTTGTTGCCCGGGCGGTGTGTTTTGGATCATTGTCATGTTGGAAGACCCAGCCTGGTTTCATCTTCAAAGTTCTCACTGATGGAAGGAGGTTTTGGCTCAAAATCTCACGATACATGGCCCCATTCATTCTGTCCTTAACACGGATCAGTCGTCCTGTCCCCTTGGCAGAAAAACAGCCCCATAGCATGATGTTTCCATCCCCATGCTTCACAGTAGGTATGGTGTTCTTGGGATGCAACTCAGTATTCTTCTTCCTCCAAACACGACGAGTTGAGTTTATACCAAAAAGTTCTACTTTGGTTTCATCTGACCACATGACATTCTCCCAATCCTCTGCTGTATCATCCATGTGCTCTCTGGCAAACTTCAGACGGGCCTGGACATGCACTGGCTTCAGCAGCGGAACACGTCTGGCACTGCGGGATTTGATTCCCTGCCGTTGTAGTGTGTTACTGATGGTGACCTTTGTTACTTTGGTCCCAGCTCTCTGCAGGTCATTCACCAGGTCCCCCCGTGTGGTTCTGGGATCTTTGCTCACCGTTCTCATGATCATTTTGACCCCACGGGATGAGATCTTGCGTGGAGCCCCAGATCGAGGGAGATTATCAGTGGTCTTGTATGTCTTCCATTTTCTGATGATTGCTCCCACAGTTGATTTTTTCACACCAAGCTGCTTGCCTATTGTAGATTCACTCTTCCCAGTCTGGTGCAGGTCTACAATACTTTTCCTGGTGTCCTTCGAAAGCTCTTTGGTCTTGGCCATGGCGGAGTTTGGAGTCTGACTGTTTGAGGCTGTGGACAGGTGTCTTTTATACAGATGATGAGTTCAAACAGGTGCCATTCATACAGGTAACAAGTGGGGGACAGAAAAGCTTCTTACAGAAGACGTTACAGGTCTGTGAGAGCCAGAGATTTTCCTTGTTTGAGGTGACCAAATACTTATTTTCCACCCTGATTTACGAATAAATTCTTTACAAATCCATCCATCCATCTTCATCCGCTTTATCCGAGGCCGGGTCGCGGGGGCAGCAGCCTAAGCAAAGAGGCCCAGACCTCCCTCTCCCCAGCCACCTCCTCCAGCTTATCCGGGGGAATACCAAGGCGTTCCCAAGCCAGCCGAGAGATATAATCTCTCCAGCGTGTCCTGGGTCTGCCCCGGGGCCTCCTCCCGGTGGGACATGCCTGGAACACCTCACCCAGGAGGCGCCCAGGGGGCATCCTTGTCAGATGCCCGAACCACCTCAGCTGGCTCCTTTCGATGTGGAGCAGCAGCTGCTCTACTCTGAGCCCCTCCCGGATGGCCGAACTTCTCACCCTATTTCTAAGGGAGAGGCCAGCCACCCTTCGGAGGAAGCTCATTTCTGCCGCTTGTATCCGCGATCTCGTTCTTTCGGTCACTACCCACAGCTCGTGGCCATAGGTGAGGGTAGGGACGTAGATCGACCGGTAAATTGAGAGCTTCGCTTTTACACTCAGCTCCCTCTTCACCACGACGGACCAGTGCAGCGTCTGCATTACTGCAGCTGCAGCCCCAATCCGTCTGTCGATCTCCGGCTCCCTTCTCCCATCACTCGCGAACAAGACCCCGAGATACTTGAACTCCTCCACTTGGGGCAGGAACTCATCCCCAAACCCGGAGTGGGCACTCCACCCTTTTCCGGCTGAGAACCATGGCCTCAGATTTGGAGGTGCTGATCCTCATTTCCGCTGCTTCACACTCGGCTGCGAACCGTTCCAGTGCGAGCTGGAGGCCCTCACCCGATGAAGCCAACAGAACCACATCATCTGCAAAAATCAGAGATGAGATTCTGAGGCCACCAAAGTGAAAGCCCTCCGCCACTTGGCTGCGCCTAGAAATCCTGTCCATAAAAATTATGAACAGAATCAGTGACAAAGGAACTCGGGGCGGACCTCATCAACACCAGGGGCTCTGCCACCAAGGAGTTGTTTAACTGCCTCAGTGACCTCGCCCCCGGAAATTGGCGGGTCATTCCCCTCATCCCCAGACTCTGCTTCCTCCTCGGAAGACGTGTCAGTGGGATTAAGGAGGTCCTCAAAGTATTCCTTCCACCGCCTGACAATTTTCTCAGTCGACGTCAGCAGCGCTCCGCCAGCACTATACACAGTGCAGGTAGAGCACCGCTTTCCCCTCCTGAGACGTCTGACGGTTTGCCAGAATCTCTTCGAGGCAGTCCGAAAGTCTTTTTCCATGGCCTCTCCGAACTCCTCCCACACCCGAGTTTTTGCTTCAGCCACTGCCCGAGCCGCATTCCGCTTGGCCTGTCGATACCTGTCAGCTGCCTCCGGAGTCCCACAGGCTAACCAAGCCCGATAGGACTCCTTCTTCAGCCTGGTGGCTCCCTTCACCTCTGGTGTCCACCATTTGGTTCGGGGATTACCACCACGGCAGGCACCAACCACCTTGCGGCCGCAGCTCAATGCAGCAGCTTCGGCAATGGAGACGCTGAACATGGTCCATTCGGACTCAATGTCCCCAGTCTCCCTCGGAATGCTGTTGAAGCTCTGCCGGAGGTGTGCGTTGAAGATCTCGCGGACTGGGGCCTCTGCTAGACGTTCCCAGCACACCCTCACTACGCGTTTAGGTGCACCAGGTCTGTCCAGCGTCCTCCCCCGCCACCTGATCCAACTCACCACCAGGTGGTGATCAGTTGACAGCTCAGCCCCTCTCTTTACCCGAGTGTCCAGAACATATGGTCGCAGGTCTGCTGATAAGATTACAAAATCGATCATCGACCTACGGCCTAGAGCGTCCTGGTGCCACGTGCACTTATGGACACTCTTGTGTTCGAACAGGGTGTTCGTTATGGCCAAACTGTGATTAGCACAGAAGTCCAATAACAAAGCACCGCTCGGGTTCAGATCACGGAGGCCGTTCCTCCCAATCACGCCCCTCCAGGTCTTGCTGTCGTTACCCACGTGAGCATTGAAGTCTCCCAGCAGGACAACAGAGTCTCCAGGTGGAGCACCCTCCAGCACCCCCCCCCAGGGACTCTAAGAAGGCTGGGTACTCTGAACTGCCACTCGGCGCATAAGCGCAGATGACAGTCAGGACCCGTTCCCCGACCCTAAGGCGCAGGGAACAAACCCTCCCGTCCACCGGGAAAAACCCCAACGTACCGGCAGCAAGCCGAGGGGATATTAGAATACCCACCCCAGCCCGCCACCTCTCACCAGGGGCAACTCCAGACTGAGACAGAGTCCAGCCCCTCTCCAGGAGACTGGTTCCAGAGCCCAAGCCATGTGTAGAGGTGAGCCCGACTATATCTAGCCGGTACCTCTCAACCTCAAGCACTAACTCAGGCTCCTTCCCCACCAGAGAGGTGACATTCCATGTCCCTATTGCCAGTCTTGGCAGCCGGGGGTCAGTCCGCCAGGGCCTCCGCTCCTGGCCGCCACCCGGCACACAATGCACCCGACCCCTATGGCGCCTCCTGCGGGTGGTGGGCCTGCGGGAGGAGGGGCCCATGTCTCCTCTTCGGGCTGTGCCCGGCCGGGCCCCATGGACTAAGGCCCGGCCACCAGACGCTCGCCCTCGGGCACCCTCCCCGGGCCTGGCTCCAGGGCGGGGCCCCGGTAACCCTATCCCGGGCAGGGTAAACTGTTCCCTCGGTATCCTTTTCATAAGGGTCTTCTGAATCGCTCTTTGTCTGGTCCCTCACCCAGGGCCAATTTGCCATGGGAGACCCTACCAGGGGGCAAAAGCCCCCAGACAACATAGCCCCTGGGATCCCTGGGACACACAAACCCCTCCACCACGATAAGGTAGCGATTCAAGGAGGAGCTTTACAAATCCTACCATGTGAATTCATGGATTTTTTTTTCACATTCTGTCTCTCACAGTTGAAGTGTACCTCTGGTGCAAATTACTGACCTCTGTCATCATTTTCAGTGGGGGAACTTGCACAATCGGTGGCTGACTAAATACTTTTTTGCCCCAATGTACATCGTTGCTGACAATCTTATAGAAACAGGATTTTACAGGATGGCATTTATATCTAAGGATATGTTGTGAAAATGCTCTACTTCTGTTCATTGTCTTTTCCCGTTTTACAGTTTAAAGTAATGATGCAGGTGTTGAAAACTCAGAGTCTGAACGTTTCAGTGTGGCACGACAGCAGCTTCGGACGCAACCGATTCCTGGGTGACGTGAACCTTAATTTGTTGGAGTGGGACTTCAGCAACACGCAGATAAATGAATATGTATTAAAAACCAGGGTAAATGCTTAATTTCTCAAAGCATTATGTGAATATTGTCGCAGTTATTAGACATTTACTCAGCGTAATCCTTTAGGTGTCAGCACAAGCCTCAGCACCAGCTGCCTCGTGTCTTATCGACAGCAGAGCACAGATGAGAGTCGCTCTGAGATTCCTGCCGCAGACATCCCTCGGTGAGGCCTTCCTTTTGATCAGCTCTCTCCCTTTATGTTTATCATTTATGTTACTTATTGTGGTCTTATTGCACGCACAGGTAGGAGAACATCTACGATGGAAAGCGCTGAGGTGCAGATTTGGGTGAAAGACTGCAAGAATCTTCCGCTGGTTAGAGGCCTCGTTATCGACCCATTTGTGAAATGGTAGGAAACAGTACACTGTTTGCTGAGATCCAAAGTCTGAACCTTGAAATAACAAAACCAAAATAAACCGTTTAATATTTTCTTGTTTAATTATGTTATTTCAATCAAACTGGTTTATTTCAAATAGTTTCTCCATTTAATTTCAATTCAGTTCAATTTTAGTTATACAGCGCCAAACCACAGCAACCTTAAGGTGCTTCATATTGTAAGGTAGACCCGACAATAAAACATTAATAAAAATACATGTCAATCGAGACAGAGTGGAGACAGTTGTGTGATTGGTTGCAGTTGGAGTCCCGAAGCAGCAGCTAATTGTAAAAGTGACGTAAACAAAGTGTCAAAGTTAGAACGCCTGCTTCCTGTAAAATTATCACACAATTAACCAGTTAACTGATTATTTGTTTTACGTTAAGTGAACATCATCTAGTTTTGGACTAATGACCTTACAAAAGCAATTATTTGGAAAATATCACTGATCCATTGCAGTGCACCCATCATCTGAAAATGAGAATTCTCAATAGCTCCACACCTGCCTGCAGCACATATTTGGCACAATATACAAACAGAGTGAAACCCAGAATGCAGTCACAGAAGTCAAGTCAAAATCACAGCTTTACTGCTGGTAACAAAGGTGACAAAGAACAAAAGGCAAAATACAAAACTAAACAGGACATCGTCTACAATAAGGAGAACACAACAACACACAGAGCGAGACGCACACTCTGAACACGATGCAAACGAGACTGAAGACTATCAAAGTAAAACAGGAAGTAACACACACTGAGACACATGAACTGAACAGTGAGACTTGGGATAAACAGACATGGAGACTCCGGGGACACGACTGGGAGACTGCACATAGAAAAGGAGTAACATCATGAGAAACCAAGGACTAGAAGCAAAGACAAACTTAGAAACACAAAGTAGTAATATTATATTCACAACAGACTTAAAGATCAATCATCTCTAAAATCCCAATGAAAGAATCATGAGTCCATAATACATTCAAAAACTGGGTCACAGACCCAGGACTGTGACTTATTTATTATTTACCATGTCTTATTTATTGATTTCATTATGATTACTTTGCACAAGTGTTTCAGTCCGTTCCTTCCAAATGAATTGTTTCCTTCTATCTCCTGCCTGTCCTGCTGCTGTAGTACTCTACGTCCTGATACAAGCCGGAGAAGCAGACAGAGAACTCGCGTAGTGACAAGGACAGCCAATCCCATGTTTAACCACACCATGGTGTATGATGGCCTCCGACCAGAGGATCTCAGGGAGGTCTGCATTGAGATCACAGTGTGGGATCATGGCCGACTCGACAATCACTACATCGGTGGTCTGAGGCTTGGCCTGGGAACAGGTGAAAGTTTACTCCATTGTCAGACTATCAAGTACAAATGTGAGCTATGCAAACTCTTTTCCACCTGGCACTGAACCTGGCCTTCACTTCTCAACCCAGTACAGTCTCAATACCTGACATGATAGTGCGGGGCCAGGTTTCACAATGAGCTCACCCGAAACCCTGGCTGATTGTGACCCACACCCATTTTCACACCTTGGCTCGTGTGATTAGGTAGAGGATCATCAGGGGGTCCTTTGTCCCTCTCGGTGGGAAACTCCCACAGAGCTTAAATCTGGGACTCTCCACCATTTGACCTTAGTACTGAAGAAGCTTCTCGGATGAGAGGTGAAACGTCTTCAAGCCACTTAAAGAAGTCCAGACGCTTTTCTTTCCAAGCTCCTTGGAGAATATAAGGAGGAGAAAGCAAAGGAAGCCCTGTTGTCAAAGGGTCAGAGGGAAGTTACACTGTGGTCTACAGTAGGCCAGAGGTGGGCAAACTGTTTGGCACAAGGGCTTTAAAGACAGGCTGGGCGAGGTGTAGGGGATGGGGTAAAGTAACCTAATTTACGCCATCCCCACCTAAGGTAAGCTACGTACGTACTTTATTCAATATTACTGGGAACCGTGTTGTTGGTCACAATATCGATGCTTGGTGTCAGTTTAGTTGTGGCAATTCTCAGGACAGCTTTTGGTGTTCATCAGTTTTCTGGGCTTTGTGCTTTATTAAAATTCAAATTCAAATTCAAATTTTATTTGTCACGTACACAGTCATACACAGTACGATATGTAGTGAAATGCTTGGACAACTGCTCGTGACCTAAAGAAAACAAAAAAAGGAAAAGGCTATGAATAAGATAGGAAATAAATATGAAAAATTAAAAAGGGTAAATTTAACTAGGAAGGAATAAAATATAAATTAAGGTTAAAAATGAAATAACTGTACAACACAAATTAGAATGAAGGGTAAATTTAACTGGGAAGAATAAGATAAAGATAAATATATAAATTAAAGTTGAAAATAAAATAACTGTACAACAAAATACACAATATAGAACTATATAAGAATGTATGAAGAAATCTAAATCTAAATAAATATATACACAATAACAGCAGCTGTACAAGTATTAACCGGAAATGAAGAATATAGTGACCAGTGTTGTGCAAAACCAAAGTCCAGAAAGTCCAGTGTGTGTGTAAGAACCATATGTGTGGGTCAGTACTGTGTGGTGGTGTGATTGAGAGACCGTATCGCCTGCGGGAAGAAGCTCCTCCTCAGTCTCTCTGTGTTGGTCTTCAGGGAGCGGAATCGCTTTCCTGACCTCAACAGAGAGAACAGTCTGTTGTTGGGATGGCTGAGGTCCTTCACCATCTTCCTGGCCTTGGTCCAGCACCGCCTGCTGTAGATTGAGTGCAGGTCAGGGAGCTCGGAGCGGATGGTGCGCTCAGCTGACCGCACAACCCTCTGTAGAGCTCGTCTGTCCTGCATGGTGCTGTTCCCGAACCAGGTTAAGATGTTTCCCGCCAGGATGCTCTCTATGGTGCACGAGTAAAAGTTCCTGAGCACCTTGGAGGGCAGTTGGAAGTCTCTCAAGCGTCTGAGGTGGTAGAGACGCTGTCGGGCCTATTTCACCACGGTGTTGATGTGACAGGACCATGACAGGTCCTGCGTGATGTGAACTCCGAGGTATTTGAAGCTGTCCACTCTCTCCACTGGGCACTCGTTGATGACGGGGGTCTGGTAGTTCCTCTCCTGCTTAGTGCTGAAGTCCACTATCAGCTCCTTTGTCTTACTGACGTTTAGAAGGAGGTTGTTCCTCTGGCACCAGTTCTCCAGATTCCTAATCTCCTTCAGGTAGGCCGTCTCGTTGTTATCAGAGATCAGGCCCACCACGACGGTGTCGTCAGCAAACTTGATGATGGTGGTGGAGCTGGTAGTGGCCACACAGTCATATGTGTACAAAGAGTACAGCAGGGGGCTCAGAACACACCCCTGGGGGGCTCCAGTGCTGAGAGTGGTGGAGGCTGAGACATGTCCGCCCATCCTTACTGCCTGTGGTCTGCCAGTTAGGAAGTTGGAGATCCACTGACACATAGATGAGCTGAGTCCCAGATGCTCCAGCTTGGTGGTGAGTGTGGAGGGAATTATGGTGTTAAATGCAGAGCTGTAGTCTATGAAGAGCATTTTAACATAATTCCCCCTTCTAGTGTCCAAGTGAGTGAGTGATGTGTGGAGGAGATGAGAGATGGCATCGTCTGTGGAACGATTTGGACGGTAAGCGAACTGTAGTGGGTCCAGTGTGTCTGGTAGTGAAGAACTGATGAAGTCTCTGACCAGGCGTTCAAAGCACTTCATCACTACTGAGGTGAGGGCTACAGGGCGATAGTCATTGAGAGAAGCAGGGTGGGGTTTCTTCGGGACAGGAACAATGATGGACTCTTTGAAGCATGTGGGGATCACCGACTGAGATAAAGAGATGTTGAATATCTCAGTGAACACAGGAGCTAGCTGGTATGCGCAGTCTCTTAGGATACGACCTGGGATGCCGTCTGGTCCTGCTGCTTTCCTGGTGTTCACTCCCTTGAAGGCTCTCCTTACTTCATGCTCGGAGATGACGAGCACGTTTCCGGTGCTGGCAGTATCTTCCTGTCTGCAGCCGTTAGCGCCGCTAACACTAGCATTGTTGGAGACCTTAGCTGCAGCCTCGAAGCGAGCATAGAAAGTGTTCAGCTCGTCTGCCAGAGTCACGGCCGCGTTCATCATACCGGTTGTTGGTGCTTTATAGTCCGTTATTGTCCTTAGTCCCCGCCACAGGCTCCTAGAGTCACTCTGTTGGAGTTGTGACTCTAGTTTCCTCCCGTAGCGCTGCTTCGCCTCTTTCACCGCCCTCCGCACGTTATATGACGCGGCTTTGTACGGGTCCATGTCCCCCGTCATGAGTCCCGTGTTGTAGGCAGCGGTGTGGGATCTCAGAGCGTCGCGGATGGTTTTATCCACCCACGGCTTCTGGTTGGGAAACGTTGTGATAGTCTTTGTCTCCACGGTATCATCCGCTAGTTTCCCGATGAATCCCACAACCGCTTCCGTAAACACGTTGACGTCATCATCGGAGCTGTTTCTGAACATGCCCCAGTCTGCGTCATCGAGTGCGTCCTGTAACGCGGCCACCGATTGATCCGTCCAGCGCGCGACCTTCCTCTGAACCGGAACTTCCTGTTTCAGCCTTTGTTTGTATTTTGGCATGAGGAAGATGGCGGCGTGATCAGATTTGCCAAACGGGGGGCGGGATTGTGCCTTGTAGCCGTCCTTGACCGTAGTGTAGCAGTGGTCCAGTGTCCTTTCACCCCTGGTGGGGCAGGTGATGTGTTGATAAAAGTTCGGCGCTGTGCGTTTGAGGTTGGCGCTATTAAAGTCCCCCGTCACAATAAGCGCAGCGTCCCGGTGTTGTGTCTGGTGCTGTGTGAGTGCCTCATGCAGCTCGCATAAGGCGGTGACTGTGTCCGCTTGTGGTGGAATATAAACGGCACTTACAATGACCGATGTAAATTCCCGAGGTAGATAAAAAGGACGACACATGATGGACAGTAGTTCCAGATTTGGTGTGCAGGAGCGTGTGAGAGGAACAACGCTCGCACTGTTGCACCAGTTGTTGTTCACCATTAAACACACGCCGCCTCCCCTTGACTTCCCCGAGTCCCGTGTCCTGCACCGCTGGGTTCAGCCATGTCTCGGTGAAGCAGAGGAGATTGCAGTCCCGAATGTCTCTCTGGAACTTTATCCTGGCCCTGAGGTCGTCAAGCTTGTTCTCCAGTGACTGGATGTTGGCGAGCAGGATGCTAGGCAGAGGTGTGCGGTGTGCACGAGCTCTCAGCCTGTTCCTGACGCCGGCTCGCTTCCCTCTAGGCCGCCGCCGCTTCCCTTTGTTCTCCCTCGAGATCTCACTCGGCCAGCTCGGATCCGGAGTTAAAAATTTCGAATTGTGAGTACATTGTAAACCAATAGAAACAAGAGTGTCACTGTCATACCTAATGTACCCAATGGTGATGATTTTGCCGATTTAGAAACGCTGAAAACTAACTTAAAAAACAAAGACAAAGAAAAAGTGGTCGGAGCAGTCGTGACGGCAGCCGACCTCACCGGCGCCATCTTAAAGATAACTCTTTATTGTCATTGCACAGTCATCCATAGTACAATGAAAAAGGAAAACTGTCCCACGTCGGCACTACCACACCACACAGTAACTTAAGTAATAAAAAGAAAAATGAGTGTATATTTATTGCACCTTGTTCTAAATATAAATATTATTATTGTTATTGTTGTTACCCCCTAAAAAAGTCCAGGGAGGTAGCCAATCAGGTCAGCTGTTAGCATTGATCAGGGCTGTTGCCCTGTTGTAAAAGCTGTCCTTGAGTCTGTTTGTCCCGGACCTCAGCAGCCTGAACCTCCTGCCAGACGGCAGCAGCTTAAACACCCGGTGTCCTGGGTGTGTGCAGTCCCGTAGGATGCTGCGTGCCCTCCTGAGACAGCGAGTGCTGTACAGGTCCTTCAGGGAGGGAAGAGGATGTCCAACGATTTTTTGGGCCATATTGATGACCCTCTGGAGTGCCTTTCTGTGTGCTGTGGTGCAGCTGGAGAACCACACACAGATGCAATATGTCAGCACACTTTCAATGGAGCAGTGGTAGAAGACGGTCAGCAGCTCCTTCAGGTCCATTTTTCTGAGGATTCTCAGAAAGTGGAGATGCTGTTGGGCCTTCTTTCAAACCACAGAGGTGTTAGAGCTTCATTGGAGGTCTGTGTCTATGTGCACACCCAGGAACATGAAACTGGACACCCTTTCTACCCGCTCCCCGTTGATGCTGACAGGCTGCAGCTCAGACTTCCTCCTTCTGAAGTCGACTACCGGCTCTTTTGTCTTGGTGGTACTGAGGTCCAGGTTGTTGTCTGCACACTAATCTGCCTCTGAACCTCAGCTCTGTACACCGTCTCGTCTCCCCCAGAGATGGTGTTCAGTGAAAGTTTGCTCACACATGTAGGTAGAGCCAAACAACACCAGCATCTTCATCTCTTGGAGGTTTGGAGGCTGCAGTTTTATCCAGTTTCATGGAGTTAAACTTTAGAAACTTCTTTAGAATAGAGTAATACTAAAGATTTATCAGTTTACATTGTAACTCCTGTAGTGCTGTCTGAGGGTCCAGTGACACTAACTGAAGTCAATTCTCAGTCTTTTCAAAATCTGAGAATTGGCTGCAGAGTTCTCTGTGCAGATCTTCCCTGCTTCAGTGGAAACGAGCGAATGTGTCGCCCAACATTTGTCTTGAGAATGAAGCAAATCATTTTGGCTTTGAAGGCTTTCACATTATATTTCATGCACAAATTGATGTTTCTGTTGTAGCTTTGTGTTCTGCACATTCATGCATGTATCTCCTGTTTTGAACTTCGGCACTTGCTGAGATACTCATCCCAAAGTCAATAAGTCGGCCTTAGAGTGGTAAAGTAAGTTGTGGTGGTCAGCATTAGTTTGTGCAGAGGAAAAATACATCCAACTCCGGGTTTTCCTCTTTCACTTTATCCTGGATTCTTGTCAGCAGCTCAATGTTTTTTACTGTCAAGTTCAGCAATACAGCTGCAGTGACCTTCACAAGTTTACGCCATGGGTGTTTATATCGTGACGTGGACAGTACAACCACAAGCAGTAATACTCCTGGGAAACATTTAGGAAACCTGGTGGGAATGTCTTGTGTATCCGGCACGGGGCGCTGTCATTTACAGACTGACTACACTTTATATTCAAACCTTTTAAATGTTTTTAAAAGGGTTTCTGTGACTATACAGAATCATAATGTTGAAGCTTTCATGCAGATATTCACTTACAGCAAATAAAGCAGAGGTCGTGCTCACCAAACAAGCAAGATAGAAGGCAGAAAATGATGCCGCCACTTTATGGTTATTGCTGATTTATTTTGTTTGAAGCACAAATTGATTGTTAAACTGCACTGCTAATGTTTTTATTTAGTAAAATTCAGTTCATGGTGCGTTTGGGATACAACAGGTCAGGCAAAGAGCACTCTGATAATCATGGATCTTTGTGCGTTTCTCTCAAACATGGCAGGAATATGTGCTGCTCTGCTGTCTAAGCCAGTGGTTCTCAAACTGTGCACAGCCAGTACCACCTCAGAAAATATATGGCCACCCTTATGATTAAAGTACAGTAGTATCAGCCTGTTTAACAACATATACAGTTTACACGAGACTATTTTATTTCTTATATGATTGTTATTACCTGCCATAAACAGTCATAACTGTACTTGACTGAAATGCCCATCATGTGACAAAATGACTGCATTAAAACATTCAACAGCTTCATGAAAACAATCGAAACAGAAACAACAAATTTCCCACTTGTGGCACTAACAAAGATTGATCTTATCTTATTTGGTGGTCATTGGCAACTTGGCCTCCGTACCTAAAGGGACGTGCATGGCTCCGTAAACACACCTTCAGCCTTAGAGGCGAGTGAAGAGCCGACCTTCTCATAGATACGTGGTGCAAATGGAAAGAGAAAGCACACGGCCGTGTCTGAAAGTGCCAGGTATTCGCTGTGCCGTGAACCCTGTGATGGTTTCATGCATTCATTACTAAGAACATCGCCGCACTCTGCGCACAGTGTCCTGGGCTCATCCTCTGTCCCACTCCAAAAGAATCTGAACTTGATGTGACTTCAATCACGTCTTCACTGTTTTGCGTCGTTTGATGCTATCACGCACCAGAAGTTTCACGGGTATTGCTGAAGTTGCTACTCACACTTGTGCTGGGTTCACTGTCGTCGGCTTCAGTTTCTGCTGTGCCGGTCAAAATATTCACTACAGTTCTCCTTTTGATACTTCCTGTTTGGAGCCAGGATCGCTTCGCTTTTGAACTGTCATTTTTCATGCGTCCATTTGCCATCACGACTCCGTTTGTCAACCCTTTGAGCTACTGGTTAGGTTGGCCTAGTCAGCGTGCCTGCTGAATACAGCTTTTCAAAAAAAGACAAAATCTAGTTTAAACTCAATTTCGGTTATCTTGCAGTAAAGAACATTTAATGTATGCATATTTTAAATAATTATTTAATCTTAAAAAAAGTCTTGAAGACTTCCTGCGTACCACTAGAGGGAGCCCATGTGCCATCAGTGGTACGCGCACCACAGATTGAGAACGACTGTTTAAGCAAAGAAACTAAATGAACTAAATGTCAGATCATTCAATCAAGTGGAAAGGACTCTGCATATTTTTAAGTTGCACTTTATTATAAATTGAAGATGATGTCACAAGGTTTACAGATATATTAACTCCAGTTTTATTAACATACCATATATTCTGTTATACTGTGATTACATTTTTGTAAAGGATGAAACACATCAGAGGGATTCACACAGGTGGCATCCACTGAATAATGCCAAAGTAAGCAGGCATTACTGTGATCTTTGCCGCCATAACTGTTAATTAGTTTGGAAAGCCAGCGCTTAAATGGACTACCACACAGTGCTCCCACAGCAGCTTTTCACTGGCCTCATTAATCACCCAGAATGTTTAAACGAGCGTTTCCAGTTTAGAACTGCATTTAAGAAAACTCTGACCTCAGAATATCACTCTTCTTATCATTGGTAATTTTGAGAGCATGTGCTCTCCTCAGGAGAAATTGTCACTTTCAACAAAAACTAAACATTCAAGTAGGAAAACCTTAAATGTTTGGACATCACAGTAATCTAGACATCACTTTATTGGTGGTCTTCTAATGTCCATTTTTGTGAAAGGCAGGAGGTGCTTGGAAGGCACAAAGGTTGCTTTGTGACTGCCACACGCAGTCCTGTGAGTTAGCCCAAACAGCTCATAAGAGTTACACACCCATCTGCATACATCAAGCTAATACTGGTCTAATACACTGGTGCAGCCCGAGGGGAGAGGCCACCATCCCCACGACTGATGCTGATGTTAACGTGTTTAAGTTACAGTCTGATAACAGCTGTTCCAGTTAACTTGTGTTCATATCTCACTGTTATTGTTAATGTACAACGGGAATCCCAGTTTGTTCGGTGTGGCTAGCAATGAGCACAATGACTGAGACTGATGTGCCTCTGGTCACTGTTTCTGTTTGGTTGATGCTAATAAAGCTTCTTTTTTTTGTTTGATTGGTGTAAAGAACACAGGACCTGCAAGTACAGGCAGAGCTTTAGGCAGCTATATGTGGCTCAAGACTTTTGCAAGGAAATTTAAAGTATAAATATTTGTTTGTAACAGTAAAAATGTAGTTTATGCTCATAATTCAAACTGAAGTGTGAACTAGTAATAAACTAACAAACAATGAGCTCAATGAAAAATGATGTTTTAGCAGCCTCACACACAACCTCCACATCTGGATCTCTGAGGAATATTTTATTCTTTATTACATTTTCTTTTAAATTGTGTAAATTTATTAGATTCAAATGAAATTGAATGCGAATAGTTTTAGTGATCTGCAGTGCAAAATGTCTGAATACTAAAACTGACTGTAAAAAAACCTTTTTACATTTTAACAGGTGAAAATATTTAAAATGAATGAAAGTTGTCATAGAATGTGAAATTAAATTCAGTTTCATTTATAAACATCCAAATTACAGCAACAATAACCTCAAGGGGCTTTATTTTTAACCCTAAGGGGAAAGGTAACGACCCGAGTCAGAGCTTTTGTGAAGAAAGCGCTCTTGATGCCGAGTAAAAGGATGTGTTTGTAGTCGAAAGGAGGAGGGGGGACTCCCGGCAGCTGCATCTATAGCTTCGGCCTCTTGATGAAACCTGTCATACAAATCCCTCTGTGACCTCAGAATTGTCATTAATGCTTCTAACAAACATCAGAAGCTGAGCTGTGTTAATGTATGATGTCTTGATGTTGGAATCATAAATATGTGAGTGTGGACAGAATAAATTTACCTTGGTAAAGGTTAGAAGTGTTTGGAGTGCATCATCTAGTGACATCTACCTGGTATTGCAGGAAAATGCAGCAAAACACAGGAAAAAGTTAAATAAATATTTAACAAAAGTTAAATAAATATTTAACTTTTTAGGGAAATTTTGTAGTTTTGTAAATGTTTGATAGGCTGGATTAAACAGCCTAACTGGCCATCGTTTGTCCACAAATGCCATAAAGTTAAAGGTCAAACTTTGAACATATTGTGTCTAACTTTTCATAGTCCTTACTTTAGTTTGTTTAAAGCTTTACTGTAATGTTCCCTGTTAATTCCTGTTCATTTTACCCTAACGACAGACAAATAATACATTTCACCTGTAGTATCTTCAAATTTATGTCACTATTAATAGATTTTATTGTAAAAAATTTTATTATCATTTTTGCCTGTTGCTCCATCTTTTACTCTTCTACTGGATATAAACGCCAATACAGTACATCGTGTCACTCAATGAAATCAGTGTAATGTCTGTGCTTGTCTGTGCAGGGGAGAGTTACGGTGTGGAAGTGTCTTGGATGGATTCAACGACAGATGAAGCTGATTTATGGCAGAGGATGTTACGCTCTGATGGTGAATGGGTGGAGGATGTTTTACCTCTGAGAATGCTGATGATGCCAAAGAGCATTTCAAAGTGACACTGTATCAAATGTATTGATTAATGTGTAGAAATTACACAGCACAGTATATACTTTTAGATGATCCACATCCACAACTAGGTTTTGTTGTCCAAGTCACATGTTAACTCATTCACTGCCATTGACGTCTATAGCCGTCAATGGCAGTGAATGAGTCAATGGGTTTAACTCATTCACTGCCAATGGCTGGCAGTGAATGAGTTAAATTCCTTATTTAATAAGAAATGCAGAAAGCAGAAATGATAATCTATGATGTAAGCATTAATGAACTGTATAGTATGATCAATACAGAAAGCAATAAACAGAATGTTCATTTCACTTTTGGTTTGGTGGTGAAATAAGGATTTTATTCATGACAGACAACACTTGGAAATTTAGATTTCTGACCTCATAACTGGAGATAATAACTATTATCAAAACCATACACACTAACCCCAGAGGCAATGATCTCACTGAATCCTCAGTTTCCCCACATTTAGTTCTGTGTATTGCTGCGACAGATGTACTTCATCAGGATATTTGTATGTCCCCACTCAGTAGTACAAGCCTTCCTGAACATTTTCTTTAGTGGTTATCTCTGGGAGGATGTGCAAGTTATGAGTATAATGTACTGATAAACAGTGGCACTGTTGTTTAAAGGGAGGCTTCTGTAGACACAAGAATAGTCAGAGGTCAAAAAGTATTATTTAGCTCTTGAAGACAAAAATGAATACCTTCCACATTGGATGCAGTATGCAGGGCAGTATTACAGTGGCACCTGGTTTTAAGTCTATTCTTTTAGATTCTGTTCACATTGCAGTTTCTCTCTAGTTGTAACACCATCTTTCATGACCATCAGATTTCACTGTTGAATTAGAACAATAAATCTGCCCAAACCAGACTATTTGCAACATTCCTCCAAGTACAGTAATACAATGTTAAGACTAAATACAGACTACAACCACCTTGTTCTTGTTCAAGTACTTCTTTTAGCTGGTCCATTTTAGAATCACTACTTTGGATGTTTCAGATTTCCTACAGTACATTTAATGCAGCAATTTCAACTGAAGGGCTCTGCTCTGCACTGGTTTAAAGCATTCTCACTGGTCAGTCCCGCCTGATACAATAAATCCCGTTCTATGATTGGTTGTCGCATCAGTTCAATCAAACCGGGGGCAGCTAACCAGCGACCAGCCTCTGCGTTGCTAAGGTAAAGTTCCACAGCTGCGTCAAGCTCAGTCGAGTTTCCTTCAAAGTAAAAGCACAATACTGCTCTTTTTTTCTTCTTGTTTGAAAATACACACACGCATAGAAGTATGATCCTTGAGCGATGTACAGTGTGTGTATGTGTATATATATATATGTATATATATATATATATATATATATGTATATATATATATATATATATATATATATATATGTATATATATATATATATATATATATATGTATATATAATATATATATATATATATATATATATATATGTATATATATATATATATATATATATATGTATATATAATATATATATATATATATATATATATATATATATATATATATATATATATATATATATATATATTACACACATTCAGTGGTTTTGTTCGTGTTCTTTCAAATATGTTTTACTACACTGACTGCTAATTCAGACACTTTAATGTCACTCACAGCGGCCGCTTCTGCACAGAGGACTGAATCACTAACAGTCATTACGCCAGAGCGACTGCTGTGTTTGAAATAAGTATACATGTCGAGTTAAAATGTACGCTTAGAGAAGGCATTATTTTGAAAAGTACAAGCGGAAGTTCGTTTACGTAGTATAGTGGGCTTGTTTCTGGCACGTAAAACTGTAAGATACTGTCAGGTGGGATGAAATAAAGGGCTGTAGCTCAGGGAGAACACAGCACTGTGTTTCTTCGGTCACCGTTTTGCAGGAAATGAACGCGGATCCACCTGGAAGCCGTTTAGCGCCGTCGTCGGCAGGCAGGTGTCGTCGCACCGTTGAAGCGGCATTTCATTTGGCATCGCCGCTGGCTGCGATATAAGGTGAATGCTAGGTAAGTAACGGGCACCGCGCATGTTTGCGTTTGTGTATGGCAGTAATGCGAGGAGGGAGCGGGGGACACAGACACGCATCCCACCATAAGTCGAAACCTCCGGGCATAAAACTCTGAGGTGACCACTGGGTATTAGCTGAGGAGCGCAGGAGAACTGCTGCATCGCTTCTCCAGCTGCATATTTGAAGTGTTCTTCACCCTTTACCCTGTTCTTGCTGGCAGGCTGTAGAGGAAACCTCAGGATGAAGGATGTGGAGCAGTTCTCCTGTCCGTGGATCTGTGGAGGACTGTCACACCACAGCGGCCGAGTGAGCAGACTATGTTAACCCAGGCCAGCCCCCAGACCTCCAGGCTCCCCCGGACCAGCAGACACCGAACCAGCGTTTTTGTACACATCCGCCCGATTGTCCGGGCATCTTGGTTTGGTGTCTGCCTGTTTGCCCTGCTGTGTTATTTTGTCTGTACCAGGTTGTGTGGACCACCAGCGACCTAGCATGACAAAGCACTTCTGTGGCCTGCTAACTCTTCAGCCAAAGGATGTTTCTCTTAATTAAGTACATCCAGACAGAAGTGCTAAGCCTCTTCGTACATATAATGTTTTGAACTGCAGAATCACAACTGTTGTTGCATCTCACATCAAGGCCCACTGATTGACTGCACGCACTAAATAGATATGAATGAGAGGTTGCTGCAGGGGGACCTCTTCTGAGTTTATTGTGGATTTCTGATGAATTGTAAAGGGGACAGAGACACCTACAGTCACATGGCTGGATCATCAGTGGAGTTAGTCCTTTCCTTATTTTGCTTGGATACCTCCTGAAAGGCTCCCCATTGTCCCTGGAATAAAAATCAAAAACAGCTGGTTTGAGTTGTCTCTGTTGAAGTTTACCAAACGTTTCTGTTTTTGTGCCACTTTGAGAGAACTCTGTGATCATGCACTGAAGACAGAAGTGGAGCCTTACTGAGAGTCAGGTTTACACCAAGTCGCCATGCCTATCAGGAAAAAAGGTGAGTTATTATTACATGTCTATCCATCCATTTTCAGAGTGCAGTTATGTGACACGTGTAATTCATGAGACTCTGTTGATACCACATCGAAGTGCATCTTATCTACACTACATTTGTCAGTAGTGTGCAGGGACTGACCGTGAGATCAAAACCACCTGCCTGGTATGAGGTAGTCCCTCGACTCAGACTGGACACGTTGCTTTTAATAAGACAAATACCGCACAGCACAGTGTTACTGCAGTAGAGAGGAAGCAATGGAACGTTTTAATACATCGTCAGAAATATATTGATTGGAAAGTTTGGTGATATGAAACTGGACCTTAGTTCAGAAGAACTCGAGAAGTCAAAGTTATCAGGCCATATTTTTAAGGCAAACTATTTTTTTTCTTCTGACATTTCAGTCCACACTCCACACCAGTTGGTGGCAGTAATGCGCCATTTTGCTGTTTGCCAAACGCCAATAAACAATATAAAGAAGAAGGTGGTGGGCTGCGACTTTGGCTGTAGATTGTTTGGGTCCTGTGTGTGGTGGGCTGTGTCCTCTGTGGATCACTTTTCACTACTTGAGGGTTTTTGTATTTACGGAGCAGTTTCCAGGGTGTACAGGTGAATTACGTCACTGCCATTGTGAGGAGGGTGTGGGGAGGTTGGGCTGCCACAGTGTTTAGTTACGTGCCCAGTGTCACAGTAACATCAGCATCATCATGACAGTAACAGAACTCAAGGTTTCCCAGCTTCGCTGTATTGTAATGTTGCTTGTTAGTGACAAATATAAATGACACAGATGCTTATTTTCATCAGTTTTATAAAGCTGTGGATATACGCGGTCCTCTTTAATAAGTCTCAGTTTTCTTAAAATATTTCACACATGCACAAGGCTCTGTTCTGGTCCCATCTTTAGCCAGAAGGGAGAATGAACACCATGAACTCACAACTGTAAGTTCATAGTGAGGGACCGTGGTTGGAGGATTGCAGAGTGCTGCATGCTGCAGCTATCCAGAGATAACTCTTTATAAAGCCTCTTTTACTTCCCACTGGGGAGCTATCCACAGACCCTGCAGGTCAGGCAACTAACCAGTAATGTCCAAAGGCTTTAGAAACAAAGTTACATCCAGGTTAGAGCCAAGTTTTTCCTCAATCATTAAACAAGTGAACGGCGATCGTCTCTGGCAAGTTACAGAGAGATTACAGAGAGATGGAGTAAAACTTAATGGTGCAAACGTAAATGATAGTCTTCTATTTGCACATTGTTGTAAATAATTATTTAATTGAGTCTGTTGTAGAGTTGTGTGGACATCTGGGTGAATCTCTGTGTCCTGGTGTTTGACACAGATTTACTGTCTGTAGGCACAAATGAGAAAGTTTAATTTTAAACCACTGGTCAAACGATTACATCACTAAGAAATTCAAAGTCAGTTGGGGGCAGAGATGGGCAGTAATGTGTTACAAGTAACGTGTTACTGTAATCTGATTACTCTTTTTCGAGTAGCGAGTATTGTAAGGGATTACTATTGCAAAAAGTAATTAGATTACTGTTACTTTCCCGTAAACTGCGTTACTAAACTGTGATTTTGTTTGTGTGAGTGTCAACATGGATAATATGGAGCGATGGAGAGGGTACGACTGTGCAGCGTTTAAAGCGTGGAAGTAATCACATTACTTTGAGTTTGATTCTGTAAAAGTGACAAAAACATCAGCGTCCGCTGTTCACTCTGTGGGAAGAAAACTTCTTTCTACAGTGAAAGATTAAACTTCAAATCTGAGCGAGCAGCGAGCACGCTGCCACGGGAACGTGACGCTCACAGAGAAAGCCCCGGATCCCCCCACTGACATGACCGCTGTGGGCAAACCTCCACCCACCCCACTCCTGCTAAACAGGTGGCAATAGATTTAAGAGCTGCTGAGTCTTTGATTCTATTTATTTTTTGCTGAGTTTTACTTGCATCTAGTTGAAAGAGTGTAAACACAAAACATTATTTTATTTGCTGGAATATGCAGGAAACAGGTTTAAATGTTAAAGAATTTCTTCAAGTCAAAGACAGTTGCATTAAAACGAATAAAACAAGTTTTAAACAGAGGCTTTTCCATGTGGTTACATTGTATATGATGGATTATGCAGAAAAAATAGAATTGGGCTGAAAGGCCGGTTGCTTCATTACCTACTCAGGTTGTATATCATGTTTTTAAAAAGTAACTAATTACTTTTGAAAATAAGTAATCAGCCTAGTAACAGGATTACTTTTTTGGAGAAGTAATCAGTAATTAGTAACTAATTACTTTTTTCGAATAACTTGATAACACTGGTTGGCTTGATTCTTGTCCTCTAAAATCATGTATCCATATTTCCCTTTGCTCTCAACAGTGCAGTTGTTACTCTCCATATAAAGGTGGTGATAAAGACAAAGTAGCCCATTACAGACCAGTTTGAAGATGACCTGTTGTCTCCAAATTATTGGAAAAAAGTCATTTAGCAGCAGCTGAAAACACATCTGTTAAATGATGCTGTGTTTTATCCCAGTTTAGAGCTGGGCGTGTTTGCAGGGGCTATGAAGGCTAACCTGTATAAACGAGGTGCAGTGTTTCTGCGTTTCACACAGTAAATACAGAAATGCTTTTACACTCTGTTTTCTACAAGTGTTTTAAACGGGATAAAATCATATTTAGAAAATAAGTTATCACAAGGTGTCTGTGGCACAACGATGGATCCTGGTGTCCCTCTGTTATTAAATGTGTATATTAATGACTGTAACAATATACTTTATACTGATTTCTCCTACACTTGTAAATGATCACGAGGTAAACAGTGTTGCTGTGTTCAATGTGTAGGTATCATTTTAGATTCCACATTGAAGCATGTGAAAAACACTAGTAGCATACACAATATAGTTACCTTTCAACTAGGGATGGGACTCAAGAACCAGTTCTTGTAGAGAACTGGTTCCCAGTAGTTGAATTCCTTGGAATTGTTAGTCTGCTTGCCCATCGATTCTGCTGGAGGAGGAAAAAATGGAGCAATCTACAGTGTGGATATGGACATTACTTTTATTTTTATTGCACAAAAGGACAAGAGTGCAATGTTAAAGTGCTAACTGCGTCCAGGACAGGAAACACTGCATTATACTGCTAACACAACTTTGGCTCTTTGCACAGACAGCATGGTAATAAGCAGCCATGTGAAAGCTCAGTGAGTCCAGGGCCTGGCAGCCAGATCCTGAAATTCAACAGGTAACAAAAGCAGTGATGAGCAGTCAGGCTGAAACCTCCATTTTCATCTGTTCATGTTTCTAAAGTCAAATCAGTGTAGCGATTGCTGGTTTTCATCTTTGGTTCTTGTTGCTAAATACTAAGAGAAACATCATATTTACGTCCTCATTATGACAGACGTGTGTTGGTGTCTGGGACTGTAGGCTGAGGTTTTTATTTTTAAATAGGAATTATGAGATTATTGTGTGTTTCAGTTCCTTTTATGGAGAAACGTGAAAATAATGCAACTAGTAACAAATTAAGTAACATGAGTGTTACTTAACATAACATGAACATTAGTATTCTGTATAATATGTGTAATACATTTTTCTGAACCCCAACACTGATCACAACAAAGGGGCGACTGACCTCCAACACGTACAAACATTTCACGGCGCAGTATTGCAGCTCATTTGCATGAATGTCTTTGATATGCTGCTTAGCAATGGTGGTGCCAGTGATAACCCAATTAGGATAAGAGAATTGATAAGGAATAGAATGTATAAGTGATACTGATTATGGAATTGGAATCACTACATTCTTATCAGTTCCCACTTTCAACACTTTCATTACTCACTTGAGAGAAACAGTGGAAGTTTATTTAATATTAATTTGATCAGATTAACTATCTCATCTCCTGCTGGTCTCAACCAAGTGTTACAAAATGAAAACCAATCAAATCACTGAGAAACCAAGGTAATTTCATCATTGAAGAAACCTTATTAAATATAATAATTATTATCAATAATAAGCTCTGAGAACTTAATTTGTAACCTGGATGTGCAACTTACATTTAATATTGCTTTATTCTTTTTTGCTCAGAAGATACAACCAGAACCTTTGAGGTGATGTCCTGCTAACATCATTTGTTCCTTGATCATGTGATTTTGTGTATTCTTATTACCTGCCCAGAAACTGAATAGTAGTAGTAGCAGATGCATCTTGTACAATGAATCTCTTCTCTTAAGAGAATAATGTACATTTTATAAGTGCAAAATAAATGAATACAAATGCAAATAGAAAACTCTTAAAACAAACAGGAAAGAGTTGAATGCATAACTTTTATTTGCATCAATATAGCATTCAGAGCTGGATTTACTGGTCTGTTTTAGATCATTGACCTGCTGCATAACCCAAGTGCTCTGGAGTGTCAGACCACAAACCGATGGCCAACATTCCCCTTCGGGATTTTCTAGTAAAGAGCAAAATTCATGGATCCATCAGTAATAGAAAGTTGTCCGAGCTCTAAGCGGTAAAGCAGTCCAAAGCTGCCACAGTACCACCACCGTGTTTGACTGTTGTGTGATCTTTTTATTTTGAATTTTGTTTTGTGAGTCCACAGAATACTTTCCCAGAAATGTTGAGGATCATCAATAAAAATGAGACAAGCCATCATACTTGTTTTGTTGAGCAGTGGTTTTGTCGAACTCTGCCATGCAGGCCATTTTTGCCCAGTCTCTTTCTTATTGTTGATTAATGAGCTTAGGCAAGCGAGGATGAGTCGCTAATGCCCTCTTGGAGTAATTTTGACACGTCAGCCACTCCTGGGAAGGTTCACCACTGTTCCAAGATTTCCCCGTTTGTGGATAATGGCTGTCAAAGTAAATCACTGGAGTCCTAACGTCTTAGCAATGGCCTTGTAACTGTTTCCAGACTGATTGGTTCCTATTACTTTGTTACTCATCTGTTCTTGAGATCTTTTAACTTACTTCACTTTGATAGGTTATATTTAAACTCAGTCTTCCAACAAATGTGGAATTTCTGCATTTTCTGGGGTCATCTTTGTCTAATATTAAACTTTGAGGATCTAAACCATGTAGGTGTGACAAATATGGAAAAAATAAGAAATCAGGAAAGGGATAAATACTTTTAAGAGCAGCGTATGTCATTTAGTAGTATTTCATAAAACTCAGTAATTTCACCTACATTAATGTTAAATACAGTGAGAAACTCTACATAGTAGAGTCTTTGTCTTTGTAGGTTCTCAGTCATCCAGGTCATGGTAGTCTAAAGATCTTGGAAAGAAAAGCGTCTGGACTTCTTTAAGTTTTCCTTGAAGACGTTTCACCTCTCATCCGAGAAGCTTCTTCAGTTCTAAGACCAACTGGTGGAGAGTTTATAAGCCCTAGTGGGAGTTTTTAGATTACAAAGAACGTTAGTGCACAGATACAAAAGGGTAACGAAAGAGGTATTTAGTTTTTACTGCAATACAACGCGGAACCGAAGAAATAGTATAAACTGTCTGCGTGTTAGGCTGTCGCTTAAAGTTTTTCTGTTTTCTCGGTGCTCCATCTTCTTGCCTAACATCTGACTAAGACATTTGAGATCTCTTTTATACGCTGACACACAAATGAAGTGTTCTTCTAATTGAGTTTGAAAAGGTGTAACTTGAGAGAGATTAATTTGTACTTAATGTGTTGGATATTGAAGGCCAGTGTTTCTAAGTGGACAAATTGTGTTAAATGGTACAATTTGTGTTCAGAGAGTCACAAAATCAACGAGAATTCTATTTGAATGAACCCAGCAGACCTCTGCTCACAGGTTCTGTTTAGGGTCATGAGCTCTAAACTGCTCGAGCTTCATGTTTTCAGAATTGTCCACATAAGCTTTCCTCCATGCATAAACAACTATCTATGCATCTGCCTTCTGATGTGGAACAAGCCTCCACCCCATACACCACCTTTGAACTGAAACACAGATTGTTCAAACATCAGTGCCGCGCTTCTCTCTGCTCTTGTACTAGGAGGGAGCACACCATGCAGCCAGATCCAGTATGTAATGGAAAAAAAGATCTATTGTATGCCATAAACACCATGCATCACTGTCAGTCCCTTTTATTATCTTATACAACTTTGCCACAAGATATTAAGTGTCTTCATGCATGCTCAATCATCCAGGTAAGTAAATCCCAAAAGGTTGATTCTGTTCATCTGGACGTTTTCAGTGGGAGAAACGTTTCATCATCATCAGGTGACGTCTTCAGTCTCAGCTGACTGCAGGTTTCCAACCTTACAAACAGGACATTGCACAAAGACTGAAACTAGCACCACTGAATGCATGTGATCGATCACTGTGATTGATCATTAATATGTAAATTATGACCACTGATCAATAGCCATGAGTCCCATTCACAGAGAGTTGGTGAATGGCTGCAATCACAGCATGTAAGATGGTGACAGATGTACCCTTAGGCCCCTCCTCCATTCAGAGATGGTCTTTCCCTTTTCACGTAAATGGCCTTCTTGACTCCGCCCTCAAACCAGCGTTCCTCCCTGTCCAGGATGTTACATCCTCATCATTGAAAGAGTGTCCACTGGCCTGTAGGTGTAAATAGGCTGCAGAGTCCTGGCCTGATGAGGTATATCTTCTGTGTTGTGGCGTCCTCTTAGCCAGAGGTTGTTTGGTTTCCCCGATGTATAAATCCTGCCAGTCCTCCTGCACTTAACAGCGTACACTATGTTACTCTGTTTGTGTCGGGGACCCGATCCTTGGGGTGGACCAGTTTTTGGCGCAGCGTGTTTTGGGATTTAAAAGCCACAGAGACCCGGTGTTTAGAAAAAATGCGTCTCAGCTGCTCCGATACTCCTGACACGTACGGGATCACTACAGGTGGGCAGCGGTTGTCCTTCTCTCCTGGATCAGCTGGAGCTTTCTTTAGGAGCCTTCCCAGCTTTGACAAAAGTCCAGCTGGGATAACCACATTTACTCAGGGCCTTCTTGATGTTCTTCTGCCTCCCTGGCCGCTGTGTCAGGTTTACGGTACACATCAGCTTTTATATGTCCCCCATTACTGATGGAAATCTCACAGTCTAAGAAGGCTAACCTGCCACTTTTCATATCCTCCCTGGTGAATTTGATGTGTCGGTCCACTGAGTTAATGTGTAATAGTACTGACCCTTGTATATGAAATGTGTGGAATGAAGACACGGAGCAAACACATGTGGTTGGTGCTGAGAGTGGTCCTGTTGCTGAGGTTGGGGTCATCCTGTCATCTCTTATGAACTACTCCCACTGCTTCAGTGACTGGAACACAATTGAAGAGAGATGTAACATAGTACGAGCCCATCATCTGCGTCCATACTGACATCTCTCACTTCCGAACTAAATTCAAGCTGCCTAATGACGGGTCATGATAGTCTTTCTGGTTTAGCAACCCTACCCATGTCTGCCTGAAGGATGATAATGTTGCTGTCATTAATAAGTGATGTGAGTACCTTCCTCTCCTCCATGCTGATGTTGGATGCTGGTGGCCTTGCATTGCTGAGACAGGCCGAAACTTTCAACATCTACAATGTTGTTGTTTCAAATCGCTTTTTTCTGAGGCACGATTTGTCTAGGCGTCACAGCAAAGTTCAACGCTTTTGCAAGGATGTTTTTCTCTGCTTAGATGACAAATTTTTCACCCACTTGTCCCCATCCTCGGTGTGGCATCCTCTCTTCAGTCGGCTAGTTTCAGTCAGTATGCAAAGGTAGTGGGGAAACCTGCAGTCAGCTGAGACTGAAGAAGTCACTTGGATGAGTGACAAAACGTTTCTCCCACTGAAAATACTTTGTCTCGATGAAGAGAATCAACCTTTTAGCACAGGATATTAAATATTACCAGATCAATGTATATATTTTACATAAATTATCCATGAGAAAAATAAACCAAGGAAACCCCAGAGCCTTTTTTCCTCTGTGCTCTGCAGACACAGCTCGAGCCCTTGCACTTTTGGAGGAATACTGCACTAACCTGAGGAAACCGGAGGAGCAGCAGCTCAAAACTGCCATTCAAAGAGTGATGGGGATTTTCAAAAGCAACCTGTTTGAAGCTCTTCTTGGTAAGTCGCACAGCCACAGTGTATCAAGCAGACAGCATTTGCTTTAAGTTCATACTGTGGTGATTTTCAAAACAAAAGTTTTTGTAAATACATAGATCACTGTGTTGGTGACCTTGTGAAGAGTGAATGCAAGAAGAGTAGCGTGGGCTGGTTTGCAATATGAATGACCGTCACAGTTTCCAGATTGTTGCTGGGGTCCAGCTAAAACAAAAAAGTTCTCCTCAGATACATTTTTATTAATAGTTCTTATCACACTGATTTGTTTTCAAAGGGTCACCTTTCTCATAAGTTTGACTTTAATTACTAACTTGCTGTGATGCTGTTGAAATACGGTGCAACGTCATGATCACAGCTTTGATTGGCAAATCCAGTCAGGGAGAAACTTGTGTATGAATGGTGGACAGAGTAGCGGTGCTGCAAGATCGTCCAATATTTTCCAAAACCACAACTGACTGCTTCAAACTGACAGCATCATTACAAGGTTTTATTAGTGTGTGTGCAATTGTTACACATTCGTTACTGCTAACATCTAAAGATATAGCCAAACACATCTTATAAATTCCTTTAATGGTGAGAAAGATGTAGACATTGCAAGCATAGATCAGTGGTCATTGATCAATGGTTGCTCATCAATGGTCATAATAATTTGCATATTAATGATCAAAAAACTGACCTCACAGCCCATTGTTCGCCAGTGGTGCTAGTTGTAATGATTATGCAAATGTACTGTAAGACTGGGGAAACCTGCCGTCAGCTGAAACGTCCAGATGAACAGAATCAACCTTCGGGGGTTTCCTTACCTGGATGATAGAGCATCCATCAAGACATTGCAATCACAGAGTTCTGCTATGGAATAAATCCCTCCTGAAATAGATTTAATCATCTTACAAAGCATTAGGTGCTTTGTAAGATGATAATCTGGCCTGTGGCATAGTCACTCTGGCTAAACCCCCTCAGTGCAGAGTGGACTCGTGTCTAGATTCAACCCCTTCATCATCCCTGCCTCTCTGGAGTCGTTCCTCTGAGCAGCTGAACGACTCTGATCAAATGTTACTGTATTTTTTGGTTAGTATTAATGGCATATTTTAGCAGGTTTGTTAGCAGGAGAGTTTCCTCTCAGATTTGTAGATATGCTGCTGGATGTGGTTGTGCCATGAGGTATTTATTCTTTAAAAACACAGAAGTACGGATGAGCTTGCCAACTGCACATAAAGCAAACACACCTCCCCGTAACCCAAAGAACGATGCCACCAGTTGTCTCAGTCTGCTGAGCTTGACAGCGAGGTTGATGACCACAGCAGCGCAAAATTCCTTTAGTCTTTTTTATATGTTTGTTGTGGTCAAATTAATATTAAAATGCTGAAACAAAATAATACCCTGAATATGGGACAAATAAGCTATTTCTTTTCTTTTCTGCTTTAGAAAGCTAAATGAACCTTGTGTTAAAACCATGATCTTTACCATCTACTGTCTACTATACTTAATGAATAGCAAGCACCAAGAACATTACAGCGCTCCCTCGTTTGTCGCGGGAGTTACGTTCTAAAAATAAGCCGCGACAGGTGAAATTTGAGAAGGAGCCAACTTTATTTTTTACAATTGTTATAGATGTTTTAAGGCTGGAAAACCTCTCACTACACACTTTATACACTTTTCTCAGACAGGCACGAACATTTTCACACTTTTCTCTCTTGTTTAAACTCTCAAAGTTCAAACCTTCGTAGAAAAATAAGTTCATTATTATAGGATGAAACCAAAGATCAAACCATGTTTTCAGGTCCAGAACACGGGAACAGAGCAGCTGCAGAGAATTCAACATTAATGAATCATCAATGGTACGGAAGTAGAGGAAGCAAGAAGAATGAGTAAAGTTTGACTTTTCTGACTGTTTTGTTTCGCCTAATGTGCCTTATAATCCGTAAAATATGGTAACTCCTACCAGAAGTCCAACTGTTTGTGCGATGGTTGGCATCTTCCTTGGGTGCTACTGCAGGAGCCTTTGATGGAGCAAAACGTTTCGTCGACATCGTTGTTTGTTGGGGAGAAAACTTACAAACATACAGTGCAGCACTTCAGAGTCACACTGCTGGGATCGAAGATTTATGTAAATTTGACAAGCTGAACACATCCTGTCCTGTACAGCAGACACAGCACAGGATTAGCCAGGATTAGAGCAGTGGCGAGAGGACACATCCCTGAGGTGCTCCTGTGTTGATGGTGATGTTAGAGACGCATCTACCCACCCTCACCACCTGAGTTCTGCCAGTGAGGAAGTCCAACACCCATGCACACAGACGGCTGTTGAGTTGAAATGTGAGAAGAAAGTATATTCCCTACAGTTAGGGTGAGGAGAGTCCATAATTGCTCATTTACTGTTTAACTGTATCTGTGAACTGCAGTTAGTTAGGTTCATCTTTAGCTGAGGCAGGTCTGTGAGTCTCTTGTAATAAAACCACGTCTGTCATTTTTAAGCTGGTTACATTTCCATAACCTCTTCTCTCTGGAGCCAGCTCCATGTATGTTCCATGGGATAAACCTTAATGTGCCCATAGGTGTGTGTGTGTGTGTGTGTGTGTGTGTGTGTGTGTGTGTGTGTGTGTGTGTGTGTGTGTGTAACTAATGTTGCACACCGCGTGTGACGCGCAAATGAATAAGAAAAAACATGTCCACTGGGTGTTAAAAAAATGTGGTGACAGGTTTTTATGAGTGCAATATGTAGACCAGAGGGGTGCTAGGTGTTGTTTGATTATGTGTGTGCACATTGAGTGGACGTATGTGTGTGTGTGTCCTACATATCTGTGTGTGCTGTGAGGCTGTAGTGGATGTGCTGATGCTGAGTGTGTATGTCTGAGATATTGCCGCGCACATGTGAAAAGATTGAGGGAGCAGAAGCAAGAGGGAAAAAAGGGAGGAAAAGGAAATTAAGACGAAGTGAAAAAATAGTCACACACAACTTTCTTTTAAGTTTATGAGCTGTTTGTTACTGAGTAGGAAACAGCTGATCGGTGCAGTGAGAGACGGGAGAAAAACATGCAAAGGCACTAATGGGAGGGATGAAAGAGAAAACGTTTTAATCTCCATGCTGTGGAGATTGACGGTGATTTATCTGTGATGATATCACGATGATTAAAGTATTGACATGAATCAGCTATTTAGGTGTTAATGGAAGAGGAGGAGAGAAAAATCTAGCGGATTCTTATCTGAAGTGTGGTTAATACAACCAGGGAGTGGTGCTGGGGTCATGGTAGAGCTGTCTGTCCACGTAGCGCCGGTCTGTGGCGATGACAGCATACAGCTGCATCAGACTGGGAACAGGACCTTGTGTCACTCCAGGATCTCTTTGGGGAACTGGTCCTGCTGAAGTCTGTTCCTTTCAGCTCATTCTGCTTGGAATGTCTGAATTTGGCCACAATAGGACGCAGTCTTCATACTTCAGGCCTCCTAGTTCAGAGCCAATGGATTCTTTCTAAGCAGATGTTTTTCACAATGCCGTCCGGAAGCTTCAGGAAAAGGTATCACAGTAACTTCTGTGTAGACTTATCAGGAAGTCCTAAAAACTCCCTGAAAAGCCTTCAGCTAATCCAAAATGCTGCAGCAAGAGTCCTGACAGGGACTAGAAAGAGAGAGCAGATTTCTCCTGTTTTGGCTTCCCTTCATTGGCTTCCTGTTAAATCCAGAATTCAAAATCCTGCTCCTCACATACAAGGTCTTAAATAATCAGGCCCCATCTTATCTTAATGACCTTGTAGTACCATATCACCCTATTAGAGCACTTCGCTCTCACACTGCAGGCTTACTTTCAGATCCTGGGACCCTCACCGGGATCTTCAACAAATCCCTCGCACAGGTCCACGGAAGACGCTGTAGCCACAGCACTCCATGCTGCCGTAACACACCTGGAAGAGCATGGTAGCTATGTGCGGATGCGTTTCGTGGATTACTGCTCAGCTTTTAACACCATCCTTCCACACAAAGTGGTGGTCAAGCTACAAGACCTGGGGCTTCCATACAGCACCTGCATGTGGATCAACAGCTTCCTCTCGGGCCGAAGACAGAGAGTCAGAGTTGGCCATCACACATCCTCAGCCCTGAGTCTCAGCACGGGCTCAGCCCAGGGCTTTGTGCTCAGTCTACTGCTCTACTCTCTCTACACACACGACTGCACTCCTCTCCACCAGAGCAACATCTTTGTGAAGTTTGCAGACCACACCACCATGGTGGGGCTCATCTCCAGGGGTGACGAGTCTGCTTACAGAGACGAGGTTGAGCAGCTGTCGTCATGGTGTAAGGCCAATAACCTCCTCAGTTTCAGTTTCAGTTTTATTTGTCATATGCAAGTTAGCACAGGGTCAACATCGCAATGAAATGTATTTGACGAGCAGAAGACAGTCACTCAGCAGAATGGTACAGTAGAAAAAAATAAAATAAAATAAAATAAAATAATAAAAAATAAAAATTTTTGTTTTGTGGCAGTTGTTGCAGTATTGCACTTTTTTTTTAAATATAAATATCAATAACAATAAAGTGAAGTGACCAGTGCAGATTAAACAGAGTACTTGTGAAGCTGCAGGTAGCTTCTGAGTGCGTCCTGTGGACTGTGTGTGTGTTTAAGTGTTGTGGTTGAGGTGTCGTATGGCTTGATGGTAGAAACTGTGTTTAAGTCTTGTAGTCCGAGCAGACAGACTCCTGTAACGTCTGCCAGATGGTAACAAGGAGAAGAGCTGATGTGCTGGGTGGCTGTGGTCCTTGATGATGCTGTGTGCTTTACGGAGGCATCGCTGGAGATAAATGTCCTGAATGGCAGGAAGCCTCGTGCCAGTGATGTGCTCTGCTGCCTTCACCACCCTCTGTAGTGATTTACGGCTGCTGGCAGAGCAGCTTCCGTACCAAACTGTGATGCAACTCGTCAGTAAGCTCTCAATTGCACACCTGTAGAAATTTGAGGTGATGTTAGCGTTCATACCAAACTTCCTCAGCCTCCTCAGGAAGTAAAGCCGCTGGCGAGCTTTCGTGATAGCAGTGTCTGTGTGAAGGGTCCAGGAGAAGTCCTCGGTGATGTTGACTCCAAGGAACTTGAAGCTGCTGACCCTTTCGACCTTGACACCGTTGATGTGGATGGGCTGGTGCTCCCTGACTGGTCGTTTCCGGTAGTCCACTATCATCTCTCTAGTTTTGCTGATGTTGAGAGTCAGGTTATTTTCCAGGCACCACTCGTACAGCGCCATCACCTCCTCTCTATAGGCCGTTTCATCGTTGTCTGTGATGAGGCCTATGATGGTTGTGTCATCCGCAAACTTGATGATGATGTTGGACTTATGTTTAGCAACACAGTCGTGTGTGAACAGGGAATATAGGAGGGGGCTAAGCACACAGCCCTGTGGCGTACCTGTGTTTAGGATGAGTGGTGAGGAGGTGTGCTTACCAACTCTCACCACCTGGGGCCTGTTTGTGAGGAAGTTTAGAATCCATCTGCAGATCGGTGTTCCCAGCCCAAGGTCGACGAGCTTCGTGGCAAGTTTTGAGGGGATGATGGTGTTAAATGCCGAGCTGTAGTCGATGAAGAGCATCCTTGCATATGTATTCCCTTTTTCCAGGTGAGTGAGGGTGGTGTGCGTTGCCAGGGCGATGGCATCCTCTGTGGCTCTGTTTGTCCGATAGGCAAACTGAAGAGGGTCCAGTGTGTCAGGGAGGGAGGAGCAGATGTGACCTTTGACCAGCCGCTCCAGGCACTTCATGATGACGGATGTCAGTGTAACAGGATGGTAGTCATTCAGACAGGAGACCACAGATTTTTTGGGAACAGGAATGATGGTGGATGCTTTGAGGGACGTGGGGACCACTGACTGCCTCAGGGAGAGGTTGAAGATGTTGGTGAACACCTCTGCCAGCTCGTCTGCACACACTCTGAGTAGCCGGCCTGGGATGCCGTCTGGCCCTGGAGCTTTGTGAGGATTTACCTTTTTAAAGGTCCATCTCACAGCTTCTGTTTTCAGAGGTAAAGTTGCAGCCTCACTGTCCTCCTGAGGGTAGAGGATCTGCCCTCTGTTGTCTGCGTCAAAACGAGCATAGAAGTTGTTGAGCTCGTCTGCGAGAGATGCAGTGGGCTGAACACTGACTGTGTTGTCCTTCTTGTAGTCAGTGATGCAGTCAGTCCATCCCACAGTCGCCTGGTGTCAAAGCTGTGGTAGCTGGACTCCATTTTGTCCCTGTAGTCCTTTCTGGCCTTTTTTATGGACTTTTGGAGGTCATACCTGGCTGCTTTATATGTTAAAGGCAGAGGTCTGCACTTTTAGCTTGGCGCGAATGTCTTTATTTACTCCTCAACACTCCCCCTTCTCAACTCCTCCTCCTCAACACTTCAAAAACCACAGAACTCATAATAGACTTCAGAAGGAAAAAGGCAGAGATCCAACCACTATTCATTAATAGGGACTGTGTAGGAAGGGTGGCAAGCTTCCGCTTCCTGGGAGTCAACATAGAGGAGAACCTTTCCTGGAGTGTGAACATCTCCAAGCTGCTGAAAAAGGCCCAACAGAGACTGTACTTCCTGGGAATTCTCAGGAGGAATAACATCACACAGAGACTGCTGGTGTCCTTCTGCAGCGCCACCATTGAGAGTGTACTAACGTACTGCATATGCATCTGGTACACTAGCTGCACAGGGGCTCAGAGGAAAGCACTCCAAGAGATCATTAACATCGCCAAAGGATCACTGGCTGCCCCCTCCCCACGCTGGAAGATCTACACAATACCCGCTGTCGTAAAAAAGCTCAGAACATTATAAAAGATTCCTCACTGGCCACGCCCTGTTTGAACTGTGGCCCTCGGGCAGACGGCACAGAGCAATCAGTGGAAGGATTAATAGACTCAAACACAGCTTTTATTCATCCGCAGTAACACGTCTGAGTGCTGCTACAAAAAAATGTCCATCACGGCACTCTTGAATTAATCTATGCGCTGACTGAAGCATGTATGTGAATGTTTGCTCATACTATTCTTATTAGCACTTTAAGTATTTTATTTATTGATTTCATTGAATTTTATTGTTTTATTTATATTTTCATATTGTTAGGGATGATGCACTGACCATTTTTAATTTTGTTGTACCTGTGACAATGACAGTAATGACATTCTGATTATGGAGATCATGGCTTTACTGAATAATTAATAAAAATGTGTTTTATGCAACATTTGCGATTTTTGATTTTGCCTTATATGTTTGGCGTCGTGAAGGCGGAAAACCGGTGAAAGTGACTAAATGGTGTTGACAGTGCCACCTGGGGAGGGAGTTACACCCCAGGAGAGATCACAGTAGCTAGTGCAAATGTTGTACTAGCCACAAAAGCCCAAAGGCTCATTATTAGGTGAGGCAGGTCAATTTCACAAATCAAAGTTTATTAGACTACTAAAAGCATAGAGCTGCAAAAAAAAAGAACTTCAGTTGCAGGGCTGGCAATACAAAACCTTTAATTAAAACATTTTAATAAAAAACAATAATTAAAGGGGCAAGGTTCTCTGCCATGGTGCTACCCTAGTTAAAATAGCAGCTCGGTAAAATAATTCAACAAAATGGTGGAGACCGGCCATATGCTTTACAGGAAAGGATAAGAACAATGAACCAGTAGCTCAACAACAGGTTTTACCAGATGACTTTACAATAAATTCTTAAAAGCAAGTTCTGTTTCATAGCACTTAACAATGTTCCTGTTGAACTTACACAGCTAGAATGTGAGGGCTGTAGAGCTAACAATGTTGGAAAAGCACCTGACAATTAAGAAAACCATCTGAAAACTATCTGAACCCCATGAAACCGGTTCTTGGTCAGAGGGCCCGGTGGCGCCAGTGTCCGGCAGCCTCGCCTCTGTCAGTGCGCCCCAGGGCAGCTGTGGCTACAATGTAGCTGCCATCACCAGTTTATGAATGTGTGTGTGAATGGGTGGATGACTGAATGTAGTGTAAAGCGCTTTGGGGTCCTTAGGGACTGAGTAACGCGCTATACAAATACAGGCCATTTACCATTTACTTGTATACTGGTTCTCAGTAGTCCATTTTTTGACATTTTAGTCTGCCTGCCTATCAATCCTGCTTATCAGTTCCAGTTCCACAATGGTGTAAAACTATTGTTAGAGAAAAAAAATGAGTAACTCAGATATTGAAATGCTGGCTGTTTCACTGCGTCCACTTCATCTTCCCAGGAAGTTTCCTCATATATCACATTCAGGTTTATATTCATTTCAAAGTAAAAGTTTCTCCACGTGCTTTGAAGTAGCAGCCAAGAAAGGTGTAATTTAAGTCTACGAGCAGTGAACATCCGTGTGCACACCTGTGTGGATCAGCGTGCTTGTATTCAAATGGTTTCCCCATGTAATGGTCTGCAAGAGGATGTAGAGAGCCATAGCCCCGTCCCCCAGGGCATGAAGCAGGCATGGAGGAGATCCAGGCCCCAGACATCCAGAGGCCCCAGAGTGCGAGAGCCCAAGGAGGACCACCGGAGGGGCATCCGTGCCACCCTCATGGGAAGAGCTGAGGATCCCCAGACGAGGGGTCACCCAGTAGCCACCGGGCAGAAGCTAGAGGGGGCTGCACCGGCGTGCCCGCCGGTTCTGCCAGCAGCCAGCTGTGCCAGAGTGAACCGAGCTGCAGGCCCAGAGGCCGGAGGCCCCAGGGCCCCCCGTGCCCCGGAAGAGGCCTGACCGAGCAACAGGCGCCAGGTCCCGCCAAGTAGCCACCGGGAGTGAGCTGGTACATACCTGAGCGCCCAGCCCCGGACACCAAGAACCACCAATGCACCGACCCCTGAGGGCATCAGTCACCGGCAGGGAGTGTGGTGAGGGGAGATAGGCCTCCACACTTTGGAGGGCCTGGGAGTTCCCAGAGAGGTGGAGTCTAAGACCCGACCTGACATAAGACACAGACAAACAGGCACACACAGACACAAACATGCATTCCCACCCTCATGCACACATGTACAAACTCTCAGCACTCACCCAACGTAAGGATTGATCACCCCTGAACATATGAATGTTGCATTAGATGAACTATTAGGGCATTGACATCCTTCATGCAATGGAGCCACTGTAGCAGGGCTTGATCTGAGCATGGTGAATGGGAGTCTGAGGAGGAAATTACAAAATGTTGCCACAGACACTCCTTTTCTACAATGCTGTATCTCACTACTCGAGGTCAGTTAAGGGTCTAGTCAGTTTCGTGAAGTTTGGCCTGCCTCGTATCTTTCTTGGTCTTGGGATGTTGGCAGGATACGATGGCCGCTATCTTGTCCCCGAGATACTGTACCTCCATCCATCCAACCACACATTTCTTTGGGTTGGCTGTGAGTTCTCCACCTGGAAAATGGTTCTGCAATACAGCAACTTTTACTCTCTGAGCCTTTGTGAGATGGTCTTCACAATAGAGGGAGGTGGGAATGGTGGAATTTGGCACCTCCAATCCAAACTCATCTCTATCCTTTACCAAGCTCATCAGGCTCACCAGAGAAGTGGTTTCAGTGCCTCTCCATGCTTTGAGGAGGTTGAGGTGATATGCCTTTGTGGCTCCTCCCCTGTCCGAAAGAACCATCTTGTAGTCTATGTTCGGAACTTGCAGTGTGACCACGAAAGGCCCTTGACACTTGGTGAGTAACTTTGAGCTACAAGAAGCGAGCAACACAAGTACTTTATCTGCCGTTGAAAATTGTCGGCGCCTACCCCGTCATATTCCATATGCAGTGCCATTGAGTTATAGTCAGCTGCCTGGAAAACTATTTCCTGGTGTTTTTTGACACCAGAAATTTGGTGCGTTCCTCATCTGCGCAAGTGTCACAACTCACACTCGATACACTCTGTCCATAACCATGATAAAACGTGGGTAGGTCAGTGCTGTGTCATGGGGCATCGTTCAACCATTGACTTAGTCAATGGATGAGTATAGAGTATCTTCACGAGATAACACTAGTGGGACATCTCCCATGGAGCGAATCACTGGAAATAGCGGGGGCTCCCAAGAAACCCCCACTGATGATATTGCATCACATATTGAGGACACTACAAGTCCCTGTCAGTGGTAAATACATGCCAACAGATTGCCCCAACAGGTGTAGTGCAATAAGAAAACACCCAAAAAGTATCCTGCACCTGCAGACACTCATGTCATATGTGCTATCATTTACATATTGAGGCATCTATAAATTCATACTATTTTGATACATTTGTGTGTGTATAAAACATGGTTGATTACGAATATTGCATGAAGTACTATCTAAAGGTCTACTAGAAGATGTAAATGCAGCATTAGGGACAATTTCCTTCTGGGTCAACCTTCAGTATCAATAAAGTTTAATTGAATTGAATTGAATCCCTACTGTAACCATCACTGAAACCAACCAGCTGGTCCAAACCACAGCAGTAGTGACTACTGAGATGCATGGATACAAGATTAACACCCACAAGGTGCAGTACCCCCCATGAAGAAGGAGAGTATAGGCCAAGATCAAGGCAGCACAGAAGGAAGTTAGCTGTCAATAGTTAACTATCAGAGCTGCAGACAGGTGTGATGAAGAAAGGGATGCCTAAGAAGTACAGCAGGCTGTCTAGACCTGTGGCTAGTGGAGCTAGCTGGCTACAGATACTGACTACGAAATTAAGCAATCGTTACCCACCTACATGCACCCAAGCTGAATGCCAAATGTAAACGAGACATCAATTCAATGATCCACACTACACCACTACGATTTACAGGAACAGCACAAAAATATATTTTGGACTAGAGAACGAAGTTGGATGGTAACGAAGAGAGGAAAGGTAGACAAAAATGAATGGATTGTACTACCAAAAGGCAACAAGTGCCTGGGAATCCCACAGCCAAATTGGAACCATGAAGAGGCCACTAGGAAAGTCACAACCAATTTAATTTAATTTCAATTCAATTTTATTTATATGGCACCAAATCACAACAACAGTCGGCTCAAGGCGCTTTATATTGTACAGTAGATCCTACAATAATAGATACAGAGAAAAACCCAACAATCATATGACCCCCTATGAGCAAGCACTTTGATGACAGTGGGAAGGAAAAACTCCCTTTTAACAGGAAGAAACCTCCAGCAGAACCAGGCTCAGGGAGGGGCGGGGCCATCTGCTGCGACCAGTTGGGGTGAGAGAAGGAAGACAGGATAAAGACATGCTGTGGAAGAGAGACAGAGGTTAATAACAGATATGATTCAATGCAGAGAGGTCTATTAACACATGGTGAGTGAGAAAGGAGACTGGAAAGGAAAAACTCAATGCATCATGGGAATCCCCGGCAGCCTATGTCTATTGCAGCATAACTAAGGGAGGATTCAGGGTCACCTGGTCCAGCCCTAACTATATGCTTTTGCAAAAAGGAAAGTTTGAAGCCTAATCTTGAAAGTAGAGATAGTGTCTGTCTCCTGAATCCAAACTGGAAGCTGGTTCCACAGAAGAGGGGCCTGAAAACTGAAGGCTCTGCCTCCCATTCTACTTTTAAATACTCTAGGAACAACAAGTAAGCATGCAGTGTGAGAGCGAAGTGCTCTAATAGGGTGATATGGTACTACAAGGTCATTAAGATAAGATGGGGCCTGATTATTTAAGACCTTGTATGTGAGGAGCAGGATTTTGAATTCTGGATTTAACAGGAAGCCAATACAGGAGAAATCTGCTCTCTTTCTAGTCCCTGTCAGGACTCTTGCTGCAGCATTTTGGATTAACTGAAGGCTTTTCAGCGAGTTTTTAGGACTTCCTGATAATAATGAATCACAGTCGTCCAGCCTGGAAGTAATAAATGCATGAACTAGTTTTTCAGCGTCACTCTGAGACAGTATATTTCTAACTTTAGAGATGTTGCGCAAATGGAAGAAAGCAGTCTTACATATTTGTTTAATATGTGCGTTGAAGGACATATCCTGGTCAAAAATGACTCCAAGGTTCCTCACAGCATTACTGGAGGCCAAGGTAATGCCATCCAGAGTAAGAATCTGCTTAGATACCATATTTCTAAGCTTTTCAGGGCCGAGTACAATAACCTCAGTTTGATCTGAATTAAGAAGAAAGAAAGTTAGCGGCCATCCAGGTCTTTATGTCTTTAAGACATTCCTGCAGTTTAACTCATTGGTGTGTGTTATCTGGCTTCATGGACAGATAGAGCTGGGTGTCATCTGCATAGCAGTGTAAATGTATGCTATGTCTTCTAATGATGCTGCCTAAGGGAAGCATGTATAATGTAAACAGAATTGGTCCTAGCACTGAACCCTGTGGAACTCCATAATTAACCTCAGTGTGTGAAGAGGACTCTCCATTTACATGCACAAACTGGAGTCTATTAGATAGATATGATACAAACCACTGCAGTGCAGTACCTGTAATACCTACAGCATGTTCTAATCGCTCTAATAGGATATTATGGTCGACAGTATCGAACGCTGCACTGAGGTCTAGCAGGACAAGCACAGAGATGAGTCCACTGTCAGAGGCCATAAGAAGATCATTTGTAACCTTCACTAAAGCTGTTTCTGTGCTGTGATGAGCTCTGAAACCTGACTGAAACTCTTCAAATAAGCCATTCCTCTGCAGATGATCTGTTAGCTGTTTGACAACTACTCTTTCAAGGATTTTTGATATGAAAGGAAGGTTGGAGATTGGCCTAAAATTAGCTAAGACTGCTGGGTCTAGAGATGGCTTTTTGAGTAAAGGTTTAACTACAGCTAGCTTGAAGGCCTGTGGTACATAGCCGATTATTAGAGATAGGTTGATCATATTTAAGATTGAAGAATTAATTAATGGCAGGACTTCTTTGAGCAGTTTTGTAGGAATGGGGTCTAAAAGACAGGTTGATGGTTTGGAGGAAGTAATTATTGAAGTTAACTCAGAAAGATCAATTGGAGAAAAAGAGTCTAACTTAACATCAATGGTACTAAGAGTAGCTGTAGATAATATTACCTCTCTGGGATGATTATTGGTAATTTTTTCTCTAATGATAAAAATGTTATTTGTGAAGAAGTTCATGAAGTCATTACTAGTTAACGTTAAAGGGATGGTTGGCTCAACAGAGCTCTGACTTTTTGTCAGCCTGGCTACAGTGCTGAAGAGAAACCTGGGGTTGTTCTTATTTTCTTCAATCAGTGACGAATAGTAAGATGTTCTGGCTTTGCGGAGGGCTTTCTTATAAAGCAGCAAACTATTTCTCCAGGCTAAATGATGATCCTCTAAATTTGTGACACGCCATTTCCTCTCCAGATTACGAGTCATCTGCTTTAGGCTACGTGTTTGAGAATTATACCACGGAGTCAGGTACTTCTGATTAGAGACCTTAGTTTTCACTGGAGCTACAGTATCCAGAGTCGTACGTAGTGAGGAGGTGAAATTATTAACAAGATGATCGACCTCTGTTGGAGTAGCATTCAGGTAGCTGCTCTGCTCTATGTTGGTACAGAGGATTGAAGATGATAACAGTGGGTGGATTATATTCTTAAACTTAGTTACAGCGCTTTCAGAAAGACATCTACTGTGATAAAGTCTACTCTCCACTGCTGTGTAATCAATTATTGTAAATGTAAATGTTATCAGGAAATGATCAGACAGGAGAGGGTTTTCAGGAAACACTGTTAAATGTTCAGTTTCTATGCCATATGTTAAAACAAGGTCTAGAGTGTGATTAAAGTGGTGGGTGGGTTCTTTTACATTTTGAGAGAAGCCAATTGAGTCTAATAACAGATTAAATGCCATGTTGAGGCTGTAATTTTTAGCATCTACATGGATGTTAAAATCACCCACAATAATTATTTTATCTGAGCTCAGAACTAAATTAGATATAAAGTCTGAGAAATCAGACAGAAACTCTGTGTAAGGCCCAGGTGGACGATAGATGATAACAAGTAAGACTGGTTTCTGAGTTTTACAGCTGGGGTGGACGAGGCTAAGCATCAGGCTTTCAAATGAATTAAAAGTCTGTCTGGGTCTTTGGTTGATTAATAGGCTGGTGTGAAAAATTGCTGCCACACCGCCCCCTCGGCCTGTGCTTCGAGGTTTCTGGTAGTTAGAATTAGGGCTGAACGATTATGGAAAATAATCTAATTGCGATTTTTTTGCCCCAATATTGCGATTGCGATGCGATATGCGATTATTTTTTAAGGTCTTTGTCTTCTGTATTATTAAACAAAGACAAGCAATACATCATATAGTATGGCCAATACTATATTACATTAATTTTAAACTGTTCTTTCCTGGAAGACAGACCTCTGTTATGATGACATGAGGTGATGCATGAATTGATGACTGACATTTTTATTTAACTTCTTCAATCACAACAGTATATTTGAACATACACAATAGTTTATTTTTAGCTTACAAACATCTGAGCATAAAGTGCTGACAAGGAACCCTGGTTTAAACATTAAAATGAATACAATGTGCAGTACAATGTGCAGATTGCAGAAATATACATAAAAAAAATCAGTGGCTTTACCACACTCAGTTTTTCGACATCTGTGAACTACTAGACAGTCATTCAATTAAAAAATAATATTAAATAAATAAAACTAATAAATAAAAAATACACACATCTTACTGATCTCTGCAGTCAGTAACATTACACATAAAGTGCAAACATAATAGCAATTGTATAAACACACACACAAACACGCCTTTAAAATTTAAAGGCGTGAAATTGGACGGTCTAGTTCTGATTAGCGTCACCGCTGTCTCGGTGGAGTTTAATAAACTCGGCCGTCTGCTTCTTGCTATCTAAAATATAACCAGACACTGGTGTAAATTCTCGACTGTCTCATACTTCTGTTTAATAAGTTTTCTGTTTGACGTTTAGTCAGCTGTGTGAAAACCAAGGAGGAACCCACCCGGGGGATTAATAAAGTTTTATTTTATCTAATCTAATAACTTTAATCTCAGCCAAACCGATTTACTCACGAACAAACAAAACACTGAAAAAAGCCCAACAATAACATTTTTAGGTTGTCTAAGTGACTTATATATTACGTTTAACCCGAGCAGCGAAACTCCGCGGTGATCTGAAAATGATGTGCCGGGAGTTGTGCCGTTCTCGGCCGCATCAGTAACCCTCGAGCTCCCGGCTAGCTGTCGAGCTGGTGGGTAGCAGACGCCTCTGAAAACGTCGAAGCACTTTTGCAAATATGGGATATCTTGATAAACCGAGCAGATATTTGATGTTTACACAGCTACTTTCTCGCCTGAAAATATTTTAAAAGTTTATTTTGTGACCCAGAAAGATTAGTATGAGTAATTTTAAAACTTAGTAGCGGCCGCCATTGCTGGAAACTGGAGTTTGGCTGGGCCGCGCTATGAATTCTGGGATATGGTAGTAATTTGGACAGCCTTCGGCGCGTCGCTGTGACGTAATCGATCTACAAATGCGGCCTCAGGAGGATGCAGCCCATGAATTTGGACATGTCCAGAGTATAATCGCAGCCTTTGCGGTTAGAAAATTGCACTTGATCATGTCGCGATATTATCGCAAATGCGATATATCGTTCAGCCCTAGTTAGAATGACTCGGGGGTGTTGATTCATTTAAACTAACATAATCATCCTGCTGCAACCAGGTTTCTGTAAGGCAGAGTAAATCAATTTGTTGATCAATTATTAAGTCGGCTGCACGGTGGCACGGTGGTTAGCACTGTTGCCGCATAGCAAGAAGGTCCTGAGTTCAATTCCACCATCAGGCCGGGGTCTTTCTGTGTGGAGTTTGCATGTTCTCCCCGTGTTTGTGTGGGTTCTCTCCGGGTACATGCAGCTTGTGGGGATAGGTTAATTGGAAAATCCAAATTGCCATTAGGTGTGAATGTGAGTGCGAATGGTTGTCTGTCCCTGTGTGTTGGCCCTGCGACCTGGCGACCTGTCCAGGGTGTACCCTGCCTCTCGCCCTATGACAGCTGGGATAGGCTCCAGCGCCCCCCGCGACCCTGAAAAGGATAAGCGGAAGCGAATGGATGGATGGATGGAATTATTAAGTCATGTACTAACAGAGACTTGGAGGAGAGAGACTTGATATTTAATGGTAAATGGCCTGTATTTATATAGCGCTTTACTAGTCCCTAAGGACCCCAAAGCGCTTTACATATCCAGTCATCCACGCACACATTCACACACTGGTGATGGCAAGCTACATTGTAGCCACAGCCACCGTGGGGCGCACTGACAGAGGCGAGGCTGCCGGACACTGGCGCCACCGGGCCCTCTGACCACCACCAGTAGGCAACGGGTGAAGTGTCTTGCCCAAGGACACAACGACCGAGACTGTCCAAGCCGGGGCTCGAACCGGCAACCTTCCGATTACAAGGCGAACTCCCAACTCTTGAGCCACGATCGCCCTGTTAATAATCCACATTTCACTGTTTTACTCTTTGGTTCAGGCGTGTAAGACTGCAACTCTGCTTCCTGGTCCCAACTCTGGATAGTCATATTTTGGGGGGTTTAATAAATTTGTCCATATTTCTAGAAATGAGAGCTGCTCCATCCAAAGTGGGATGGATGCCGTCTCTCCTAACAAGATCAGGTTTCCTCCAGAAGGTTTGCCAATTATCTACGAAGCCCACATCGTTTTTTGGACACCACTCAGACAGCCAGCAATTTAAGGAGAACATGCGGCTAAACTTGTCACTCCTGGTCACCAACAAACACCTGAAGAGAGTAAGGCAAGTCCTGAGAAGTCAGTTAAATGGGAAGAACAAAATCTGGGCAGTGAACACCTACCGAAGCTACTGAAGATCACCACAGGAGAAAAGGTACCCTGTTGGGATAATAAGTTGTCCAAAGAAGGAGATAGAAGCCACTGACATCAAGACCTGGAAGCTCCTGACCACGCATGGAGGGTTTCATCCTAAATCCAGCTTCCTGGGACTGTATGCTAAGTGGAAGGAAGGAGGCTGAGAACTAGTGAGTATAAGAACCATAGAACAAAGATCCATTAATAAATCAGGAAGGTGGCCACAGATGATCATGTGCTTAGTGATTGATCCAGGCAGCAGATAGCCAAGAAAGAAGAAGAAGCAAGAAGAACCATCATGAAAGGTCAGGCCCCTGCATGGCATGTACTGGCATCAGACAGAAGAAGTTGCTGATATTGAGACATACTACCAGCGGCTGCACAAATCTGGACTGGAAGACAGCACAGATGCACTAATCATAATCCCTCTGAGACAATCAAGCACATAACTTCAGGGTGGAAGATGCTAGCAGCCAGGGCACAGCATACAGGAAGATCTGTACTGAGTATGGCCTGGAAGTACAAAGGTCACAATGGGATATGGTTCTAAAGGTGATTGAGAATGACCAAGTTAAAGTGGTATTGACTGACCAACAAGACATAGTAGTGGGGTACAAGCAGAGAAAGAAGCCCGTAGGGACAGACGCCCCTGAGATCTCTGTCCAGAAGAGCACGGCCCCGGCGTTGGGGGTTCAAAAATGACTTATAAAAGAAGTTACTCCGACATCACTTTGCAGTTTGGATTGGTCAAAAAAACTGCTATATTTATTCTATTTATTGCAGTTACTAACAGGGTCAGATAATTGCTACATAAATTGTGAATCAATCTACAGTGATAGAAATGGGTTATGTTGCTTTTATGCAATATTTGACTATATAGATCAGGATACCTAAAAATTGCTATTTGAAGTTGGAGTTAAATTGCCTGTATTTGTATAGCACTTTACTTCGTCCCTATGGACCCCAAAGGGCTTTACACTACATTCAAGCATCCACCCATTCACACACACTGGTGATGGCAAGCCAAGCTGTGGCGCTGTCACTTGGTGTTCGCTCGCTCTGCGGTAGAGTATCACTTCCTGTTCCTGCTCAAACACAGTGGTGTTTCTGAGTAGCTTATTTGCTTAGCAATTTAAATTAACAACTTTTAAATACATTCTTTTTTCATAGTATAATCTTCACGTGCTTCATCCGAAGCACACTTTCTGTGTACTCACTACCTAATTTATAGCCAAAGTATTCACTCACTGTCTCTGTACTGTTTCGCTAGCTTAGCTTAGCTCGTAGCCGACTCGTTAGCACCATGGCTACTTCACCTGTCCCTCCTGCACTTTCTTGCTCATTGTGTCAGATGTTTAGTTACTCCTCGGCCTCCTTTAGCAGTAATTATATCTGTAACAAATGTAGCATATTTGCAGCTCTGGAGGCCAGGATTACTGAATTGGAGACTCGGCTTCGCACCCTTCATTCACCTGTAGCTAGCCAGGCCCCTGTAGCTGGTGCAGCCGAAGATAGCGTAGGCCCCGCTAGCTGTTCCCCGGCAGATCCCAAGCAGCTGGGGAAAGAGGGCGGCTGGGTGACGGTGAGGAGGCAGCATAGTCCTAAACAGAAGCCCCAGGTACACCACCAACCCGTTCATGTGTCTAACCGTTTTTCCCCACTCGGCGACACACCCGCCGGGGGTCAAACTCTAGTAATTGGTGATTCTGTTCTCAGACATGTGAAGCTAGAGACACCGGCAACCATAGTCAATTGTCTTCCAGGGGCCAGAGCAGGCGACATTGAAGGAAATTTAAAACTGCTGGCTAAGGGTAAACGTAAATTCAGTAAAATCATAATTCACGTTGGCAGTAATGACACCCGGTTACGCCAATCGGAGGTCACTAAAATCAATATTGAATCGGTGTGCAACTTTGCCAAAACAATGTCGGACTCTGTAGTTTTCTCTGGTCCCCTCCCCAATCAGACCAGGAGCGACATGTTTAGCTGCATGTTCTCCTTAAATTGCTGGCTGTCTGAGTGGTGTCCCAGAAACGATGTGGGCTTCATAGATAATTGGCAAACCTTCTGGAGGAAACCTGGTCTTGTTAGGAGAGACGGCATCTATCCCACTTTGGATGGAGCAGCTCTCATTTCTAGAAATATGGACAAATTTATTAAACCCCCTGTTGGGATTCAGAGATTCTTTTATTGCTACCATATAATTTGCCTTATGAAGAATGTATTAATAACATGTTTCACAGTATCATTTATCAGTAATATTTCTTACAGGGTTTATATTGCATTGAATATGTCTGTCATCACATTGACCTTTCTATTTTTATAGGTTGAGTTCATTTTATACACAATGCATAAATGTGCTTGGTTAGAGTTGATATTCCATTCTAGAAGGTTTTAAGCTTCACTGGTGAGAGTGTCCAGATGATACATGCTGAGGGGAGATGAGAACATAGCAGGTTAATTGCATGCACGCTTACGATACACATATTAATCTAGTAGCAGGTCTGAGCGAAGGCCTAAGCGTCTTCTGCTTCAGTTTGAGACTGGCTGCAAAGTACTCTACTTAGTGATTAATGACGAGGGTCCATTATTAGGTCTCAGAGATGCTAAGACCTGAAGTTATTACCTTAAAAGGCAAGTAATGTAGAAAAGAGAAGTAATATGTCAGTGTATGGTTATTAGAAGTGTACGTGATGTACCCTTGTCTGCACGAGTTGAACTTTTGCCCGTCTGTCACCATGTATTTTTGAACTGTATTGACGTAGGTGTGATATTTTATCCTATAAAACCAGAACCCAATGTATTCTTGTCAGAGCAAAACAATCCGTATGCTGACGGTTGGTTGTTCTCCTGTGATAATAAAACTCATCGTTTGATTGCACTTTTCCGGAGCCTCCGTAGTTTGTTGTCTGGTCTAAAGTTGATCGATCTCGCAGCACCCCCAAAGTATGACTATCCAGAGTTGGGACCAGGAAGCAGAGTTGCAGTCTTACACGCCTCTCTGTAGCTTCTCTCCTCCTGCTACCCAAAACAAACTAAAACAAACTAAAACAATCTAATCTTCTAAAACAAACTAAAAACCAGCAACAAACAACTTAAACATAAACAATTACAAAGAAAGAACAATACAGTATCCACATCTGAACCAAAGAGTAAAACAGTGAAATGTGGATTATTAAATATCAAGTCTCTCTCCTCCAAGTCTCTGTTAGTACATGACTTAATAATTGATCAACAAATTGATTTACTCTGCCTTACAGAAACCTGGTTGCAGCAGGATGATTATGTTAGTTTAAATTAATCAACACCCCCGAGTCATTCTAACTACCAGAAACCTCAAAGCACAGGCCGAGGGGGTGGTGTGGCAGCAATTTTTCACACCAGCCTATTAATCAACCAAAGACCCAGACAGACTTTTAATTCATTTGAAAGCCTGATGCTTAACATTGTCCACCCCAGCTGTAAAACTCAGAAACCAGTCTTACTTGTTATCATCTATCGTCCACCTGGGCCTTACACAGAGTTTCTGTCTGATTTCTCAGACTTTATATCTAATTTAGTTCTGAGCTCAGATAAAATAATTATTGTGGGTGATTTTAACATCCATGTAGATGCTAAAAATTACAGCCTCAACATGGCATTTAATCTGTTATTAGACTCAATTGGTTTCTCTCAAAATGTAAAAGAACCCACCCACCACTTTAATCACACTCTAGACCTTGTTTTAACATATGGCATAGAAACTGAACATTTAACAGTGTTTCCTGAAAACCCTCTCCTGTCTGATCATTTCCTGATAACATTTACATTTACAATAATCGATTACACAGCGGTGGAGAGTAGACTTTATCAAAGTAGATGTCTTTCTGAAAGCGCTGTAACTAAGTTTAAGAATATAATCCACCCACTGTTATCATCTTCAATGCCCTGTACCAACATAGAGCAGAGCAGCTATCTGAACGCTACCCCAACAGAGGTCGATTATCTTGTTAATAATTTCACCTCCTCACTACGTACGACTCTGGATACTGTAGCTCCTGTGAAAACTAAGGTCTCTAATCAGAAGTACCTGACTCCGTGGTATAATTCTCAAACACATACCCTAAAGCAGATGACTCGTAATCTGGAGAGGAAATGGCGTGTCACAAATCTAGAGGATCATCATTTAGCCTGGAGAAATAGTTTGCTGCTTTATAAGAAAGCCCTCCGCAAAGCCAGAACATCTTACTATTCATCACTGATTGAAGAAAATAAGAACAACCCCAGGTTTCTCTTCAACACTGTAGCCAGGCTGACAAAAAGTCAGAGCTCTTTTGAGCCGACCATCCCTTTAACGTTAACTAGTAATGACTTCATGAACTTCTTCACAAATAAACTTTTTATCATTAGAGAAAAAATGACCAGTAATCATCCCACAGATGTAATATTATCTACAGCTACTCTTAGTACCATTGATGTTAAGTTAGACTCTTTTTCTCCAATTGATCTTTCTGAGTTAACTTCAATAATTACTTCCTCCAAACCATCAACCTGTCTTTTAGACCCCATTCCTACAAAACTGCTCAAAGAAGTCCTGCCATTAATTAATTCTTCAATCTTAAATATGATAATAATGGATTGGATTTATATAGCGCTTTTCTAGGCACCCAAAGCGCTTTACAATACCACTATTCATTCACTCGCACATTCACACACTGGTGGAGGCAAGCTACAGTTCTAGCCACAGCTGCCCTGAGGCAGACTGACAGAAGCGAGGCTGCCATATCGCGCCATCGGCCCCTCTGGCCAACACCAGTAGGCAAGTAGGGTAAAGTGACACAACGACCAGGACAGAGAGCCCAGGGATCGAACCGGCGACCTTCCGGTTACAGATGCGATTCCCAACCCCCTGAGCCACGGTCGCCCCATGATCAACCTATCTCTAATGATTGGCTATGTACCACAGGCCTTCAAGCTAGCTGTAGTTAAACCTTTACTCAAAAAGCCATCTCTAGACCCAGCAGTCTTAGCTAATTATAGGCCAATCTCCAACCTTCCTTTCATATCAAAAATCCTTGAAAGAGTAGTTGTCAAACAGCTAACAGATCATCTGCAGAGGTTTATTTGAAGAGTTTCAGTCAGGTTTCAGAGCTCATCACAGCACAGAAACAGCTTTAGTGAAGGTTACAAATGATCTTCTTATGGCCTCTGACAGTGGACTCATCTCTGTGCTTGTCCTGCTAGACCTCAGTGCAGCGTTCGATACTGTTGGCCATAATATCCTATTAGAGCGATTAGAACATGCTGTAGGTATTACAGGTACTGCACTGCAGTGGTTTGTATCATATCTATCTAATAGACTCCAGTTTGTGCATGTAAATGGAGAGTCCTCTTCACACACTGAGGTTAATTATGGAGTTCCACAGGGTTCAGTGCTAGGACCAATTCTGTTTAGATTATACATGCTTCCCTTAGGCAGTATCATTAGAAGACATAGCATACATTTACACTGCTATGCAGATGACACCCAGCTCTATCTGTCCATGAAGCCAGATAACACACACCAATTAGTTAAACTGCAGGAATGTCTTAAAGACATAAAGACCTGGATGGCCGCTAACTTTCTGCTTCTTAATTCAGATAAAACTGAGGTTATTGTACTCGGCCCTGAAAAGCCTAGAAATATGGTATCTAACCAGATTCTTACTCTGGATGGCATTACCTTGGCCTCCAGTAACGCGGTGAGGAATTTTGGAGTTATTTTTGACCAGGACATGTCCTTCAATGCACATATTAAACAAATATGTAAGACTGCGTTCTTCCATTTGCGCAACATCTCTAAAATTAGAAATATCCTGTCTCAGAGTGACGCTGAAAAACTAGTTCATGCATTTATTACTTCCAGGCTGGACGACTGTAATTCATTATTATCAGGATGTCCAAAAAACTCACTGAAAAGCCTTCAGCTAATCCAAAATGCTGCAGCAAGAGTCCTGACAGGGACTAGAAAGAGAGAGCATATTTCGCCTGTTTTGGCTTCCTGTTAAATCCAGAATTGAATTCAAAATCCTGCTCCTCACATACAAGGTCTTAAATAATCAGGCCCCATCTTATCTTAATGACCTTGTAGTACCATATCACCCTATTAGAGCACTTCGCTCTCGCTCTGCAGGCCTACTTGTTGTTCCTAGAGTATTTAAAAGTAGAATGGGAGGGAGAGCCTTCAGTTTTCAGGCCCCTCTTCTGTGGAACCAGCTTCCAGTTTGGATTCGGGAGACAGACACTATCTCTACTTTTAAGATGAGGCTTCAAACTTTCCTTTTTGCTAAAGCATATAGTTAGGGCTGGACCAGGTGACCCTGAATCCTCCCTTAGTTATGCTGCAATAGACATAGGCTGCCGGGGGATTCCCATGATGCATTGAGTTTTTCCTTTCCAGTCACCTTTCTCACTCACTATGTGTTAACAGACCTCTCTGCATTGAATCATATCTGTTATTAACCTCTGTCTCTCTTCCACAGCATGTCTTTATCCTGTCTTCCTTCTCTCACCCCAACCGGTCGCAGCAGATGGCCCCGCCCCTCCCTGAGCCTGGTTCTGCCGGAGGTTTCTTCCTGTTAAAAGGGAGTTTTTCCTTCCCACTGGTGCCAAAGTGCTTGCTCATAGGGGGTCACTATACACAGTGTCCATGTTTGATGTTCTTTTGCTACTTTTTCTGCATATAGGTTTTTTCATAAATATAAAATATCTATTACTTTTTACATTTTTAATCCTTCAAACACCTTTTTCTGGTACAATGCACTTGTTTGAAGACAACCTCAAAACTCACCATTTCATATATCAGCAGTGCTACTGGAAATTATTGTACAGTGGTCCCTTGCTATAACACGGTTCACCTTTCGCGAACTCGCTGTTTCGCGGATTTCTTTTTTACAGCCCATTGTGTTCTGCGTTCTAATTGCTGTAGACCATTGTCAATCAATCTCGTGCCGTGTCTCCTGTACAGCAGCGGTTCCCAACCCCCGGGCCACGGACCGGTACCATGAGTTTTTTGGTACCGGGCTGCAAGAGTTGAGGCTCGGGTGTGAAATGTATGGTTTTCAGGGTTTTTATCGTTAAGTCGGTTTCCCTGGGTCTTTTCCTGTGTTGTAGTTGTGTGTCTTATTTTGATATAACTATTTACGCATTACTAGTGGTGCAACGGATCACGGTTGATCCGAAATCTGAACCGATCCCACTCCACGGTTCGGCACGCATGTGATCCGAAGAGTCGAAAAAGAAAAAAAAGTATGTGTATGGTGGCGTGGTGGGTCTGTCAAGCGATGGTTATGGCCAGCGCTAGCGGTCCAAGTGGAGGAGTTTGCGGTATTTAAGCAGCCCTTTGCTGCCCAATCCGACCGGGCTAAAGCTATTACAGCTATTGGGGTGTTTAGCTGCAGACGGGAGGCTGTATTCCTTTGTGCAAAACAAGGGGTTTAAACTATGATGAACGAGCCACGCTATGATATCTCGTTGCGCGTCCACTTTAGGGTTACAAGATCGTACCCAGGCATGTATGAGCAGAAGAAGTTTAAAGTTATGGCTGAACTGTCCCGGGCATCTTCTGTTGCCCAACTACTACAAATGGGTGGACCTCCGGGACAACGGAAAGCCACGTGACCGTGACCGCTCATTATATCACAGCGGAGTGGTCGATACAAAGCCCTGTACTGCCCTATAGATTACATTAGATTAGATGAAACTTTATTTATCCCTCGGGTGGGTTCGTCCGGGAAATTCAGTTTCCAGTAGCACAGTAATGGTAAATGGTAAATGGCCTGTATTTGTATAGCGCTTTTACTAGTCCCCCCCTAGGGACCCCAAAGCGCTTTACACACCCAGTCATCCACCCATTCACTCTCACATTCACACACTGGTGGAGGCAGCTACAGTTGTAGCCACAGCTGCCCTGGAGCAGACTGACAGAAGCGAGGCTGCCATGTACCGACAGAAGTTGCAGAATGTGAGCAGAAATATACTCTATATACACATATATAAATACAGAGTATACAAAAGGGATAAATAGAATAAATAGGAATAAGAATACAAGGGAACGGCACATTTCAAGTATTGTGAGTCTATTACACAGTTGGATATTAACAAAAAGTATTGCACAGTGAAAAGGCACTACTAACAGGCATCTCCGAAAACGTTAGAGCACTTATGCAAATATGTGATGTCTTGATAAATCGAGCAGATATTAGAAGTTTACACAGAAACATTCTCGCATGAAAATATCTTAAAAGTTTATTTTGTGACCCAGACAGAGTAATATTTCAAACTCCGCCACTCTGTGGTCCTCCGCCACTGCCTCGTTTGAGTTTTGGACGAAATGGATTCTGGGATATTGCATTTCATCATTTCGAGCTGATTGGAGACCAGAACAGCCAATCAGATTTTTTTGCAAGTCTGTGATTGGCTGGTTTTGTGGCACAAATATAATGGTGTACAGAAAGAGTTGAGCACACACGGGCAGAAATGTTGACAGCGCGAGCAACACATTGCGAGCAAGCGCAAATGCAAAAACTGAGCGAGAGGGGCTGCTGTTGTGTGTGTGTGGATAATAGCAAACACTGAAATACAGTTTTTGCACGCAGCAATGAATTTTGTTCACTCAAATTCAGCTTTTCTTCGCTCAAAATAAATTTCTCCTCAAAATACAACACTTGCACCTGCAAACTTTTTTTTACGTGCGCTCAGAATAGTGGCACAAAAATAACGGCATACTTGGAGAGTGCAGCGGGAGGGAGGCGGGGCTCCTCGGAGAGTGCAGCGGGACGGAGGCGGGGCTCCTCGGAGAGTGCAGCGGGAGGGAGGCGGGGCTCCTCGGAGATTGCAGTAGTCCTGATAGTGGTGGCTGACTTGTCATTGAAGAATGCTGACATGACAATAAATGCCTTGCCATATCCCCACGCCGTATGATGTATGATGAGCATATCATTTTGTCTGTAAGAGAGAAAAACCCCCACATGTAAGTTGAAAGTAGTTGTATAGAATGTAATCAGTTTATCCAACAATCAGATTGCACGTGTTAACAAAAACATCCAAGCCATCCTCAATAATAAAGGCAAAATGGTATGGATCACTAGAGCTGTCAAGAAATGTGGTGAATAGGAAATAAAAATATATTTAATGAAAACACACTTTTTTCTAGCTGATGAATGCACTGAACTGTACAATGTGAAAAGCAACTTGTAAGTCAACAAAGAGACTGCAGAAGTGCTGAAAAGAAGTGCATATTTATAACTTTATGTTGGGTCTGCGCCTCCACAGGCCCTGCTGGTTTAGAAACTTATTCCCGTTAACGAAGCAAGACGAACAGCAATTGATCGATTTTACTTGCTAGCAAGGGAGGCTGGTCGGAACCAGGATCTTGGAGCTGAACGCTCCTCACCTGTTTCCTTCAAATAAACAGCCTACCATGCAGCCTTTTTATTGAATACAGTTACAGTTTACACAGGCACCACCCATTGTAACATCCTCTGGCATGTAAAAGATTTGGGGAGACAATTCTTTAAAAAAAACATAATTTACCAGACACTCTGTTTTTTGTAACATACATATCTATTGACATATAACAGACAATTTAACAAAGGCTAACTCAAATCTGGGCAATAAAAAAGCAGTAGAGCATAGAATAGAGAATATTAGTATTTATAAATATATAAATCGCTTTCTGACGAACTTTTCAATGTTGATGCAGGTGGAATGAAAGACATGAATAAAGTGCAATATGCAGTGAATGGAACGATGTGCATTGATGTTACTGAAGGTGAAAAGTAGTGAAGTGAATTTGTTCGATAACAAGCAAAAAACAAATGCGTTTTAAACTGACCACTAAATGCCAACCAGAGGTGTCAAAAGTCCACACATTCCTTACTAAAGTTTAGATACCACTGTTTAAAAATACTCGACTAAAAGTAGAAGTATTCACTCAACTTTTTACTCAAGTGGAAGTAAGAAGTACAGTATTTTGTACTGTACAAAAGTTTAAAGTAATCTTGCAAAGCAGCGGGGGGGGGGGGTATAGTGTAATGACCCTGATTTGAAAATGTAGGGAGTACAAAGTGCAGATACTCGTGCTAAAATGTAAGAAGCAGAAGTATAAAGTAGGCACAAAAAAGTACAGCGGTAAAGTACAGATACCAGAAAATTCTACTTAAGTAATGAAGTATTTGTACTTTGTTACTTTCAGTCTCTGATGCCAACAAAAAATCATATTCTAATGCAAAATGTGTATTTTTTGTCATGTCGCCCACAGAAGCCCTTAATCCAGCTTCGCTTAAACCAGGGCCAGTAAACAGACACATCACGATAAAAAAACATTTAAAAATGACCGTTGTTGTAACGCAAGCAGAGTGCCAACATGATCAGTGTCAGCAAACTAGACGATTCCTAGAATTATGAAATTACTAACGGCAAATGTATGGCGTTATTTTTGTGCCACTATTCTGAGCGCACGTAAAAAAATTTGAGCATGGATGAGTGAGTAACGTGACTGACACAGCTGGCTGCAGAGAGGCTCGGCTGAGCCAAAAAAGACTGAACTGCATCATTATTTTTGTTGAATAGATTTTTTTTGTACCTTAACTGGGTTCCGGAGGCAGTTTATAACTTTTGCGAAGATCGGGAGATTTTTCCATTACGCTGCGTTATTGACGTCTGCAGTCGGGTCTCTCATGTTCGCTCTGTTTACGGAGCTCTGTTAGCTTGGTCATTTAGACAATAGGCTGTTGACAGAGTAATGTTAACGCTCGGTTAAAAAGGTTAAAACAATGCTTGTGTAGTTGTGTCGAATTGTATGCACTTGTGTGAGTTATATGGTACGTTTAAGTTACTCTGTCTTTTGCAGACAGCAAGACGTAGGCCAGTTAACCTTAGCGTAGCTTCCCGTCACTCATTAACTTAGCTGAAACTCCCCACATGGATTTGGGCAACCAAATAGAAAAGAGTGTAGCTGCTGCTGAGCACCTCTTGGTCCTCCACCGGCCAAAAAACTCAAGTTCTGTGTGGAAGCATTTTACACTCAGTGCTGCAGACAAAACCAAAGTAATATGTAATGTTTGCAAAAAGTCAAATCAGCAGAGGCAGAGATATAAAACATCTGTCAACATCTGCTATGCATAATCACATGCACTTAAAGCATCTTCTTCTGGTACTGTCTGCCAACTCCCCCCACAAGAACCAATTCATCATCACAACCATATAGATCGTCTTGACAAAATGTAATGTTTCCATTTATCCCAAATCTCAACAAATTTGTTTGAAATCTGTTAGAGATGGTAATCTTTTCCATTTTAAATAACTCTTAGACAGTCTTGTGCCAGTCATTTAGTGATGCAATTTTTACACTTAGCCATTTGAAAAAATGTAGGTTTGAGCATTAACGGGAGAGTTGAAAAGAACTGCTAAATGCGTTATGAGCATTATTCAGATGAGAGCTGAATTAGAAATCAGCTATGTGGGGTGTAAGGTCATTGTATTGAAGAGAACAGGGAGCTTCTGTGTCTGAGGATTAGGCATGCTGTTAGCTTGGCATCTGGTCCTCTCGCAGCACAGCAACACTGTTTCATGAGACAGCAGTGCTGCAACATGAGGGGAGAACCGGGAGGTTTCACTGCATGTGTGAGTTATTTTTGCTACTTTTGGTAAAACTGAGGCTGTGGTTGCTTTTTTAACCTACTAGGACCTGGCGTCCACATATGGGGACATCACATTTTGGGTTATTTAGACCAAAATACTCAATGTTGCTCCACAAGGGTCTGATATCCACTTACGAGGACATTATACTGCTACTGTTCTATCAAAATTTTAAACGAATATCCTCAGATGTGGCTCTCATTTTTCTTAGAACAAAAATTAGGTAAAAAAAAAAAAAATCACGTAATTCTTTGTTTTTACATTTATCAGGTCCCAATCAGCCCAAAAGGAAATTAAAAATGCTGCCGTGGAAGAGTTCGGGTCTTAGGAGGTTAAATGAATAACATGTTACAATGTTCTGTTACCATGGTAACAGTGGATAGTTTTGAAATGCACTGGATTATATGAAGGAGAGCGTTTATCTCAGAACTTGTTGAATTAACATTGAGGTACACACAAAAAACACATTCTTTAAATGTCTGAAAACCCTAACAAACCCTAACACATGCATAGTTGACATACAGTATATTTCTGAATCTTGATTCTCTCAAAATAATTGAGTGACAAATAATAACTGGTTCATAGAGACTTACACATTTACTCACCACACTATTTCAAGAGCTTTGGGGGATTTGCATAAATTTCCCTGCATTCATCTGCTTCTGTAAAAGCCTGCTTTAATTTGAATGATAAAAAATTGAACTGTGACTGTTCTTAGTGTATTTCAAAATATACATCTAGAAAGTTTTTAGTCCATTAATTTCTTAATGGGCTAAAAAAGTTGATTTATTATTTCTAAATACAGAAATGCATGGAAACATTGTTACATGATTGGGGCAGAAACATTATTTAGTGTCTGGTTGTGAATACTAATGCATTCTTTTTATTAATATCCATTTAAATGTAAATGTAAAAGGCCATAGTGCCAGATCACTTGCCACGGCTTTGATTCTTTAGTAAAACATGGCTGGCCATTCAAAAAATGTTCCTGCACTTTGAAAATAAAAACACTCATCGGGATCGGGTTTTTCAGGCACCAAGGCTGTGGAACTCTCTTCCATTGTCTTTACGCTGTCTAGACTGACTCCTTTGAAAAGCAGCTGACATTTCTATACAAACAAGCTTTTCATTGTTTCATATTATTTTATTTATATTTCTGGTTTTATTGTTTTATTGTGAAGCACATTGTGATTTCTATCTGTGGAAAGTGCTATATAAATCAATTTTACTTACTTACACTTTAACCGAATATTAAAAAGTTCACTTGAGTCACAAAATGCAAATGCTTTATATTATATGTTGTAAAGACAACCTAACAGATGTTCAGTTCATAGCTACAGAATGCAGTGAAAGTATTGCAGTTACTCAAACTGACATTCATGCAAAATACCAGGATATATTTGCACAAGTGCAGCTACCTGCCCGGTCAGATAAGACCACATATTTTCTGTGGACATTTTCTTCCTGGGTTTTGCAGTTTTAAAGATAATTTTATTAACACTCAAACACTACCAAAAACAACCTTTAGTCTGCAGCTCTGACAGAAAGGTCCAAGCTGCGGACTAAAGGTTGTTTGTTGACCTCAACTTGCTCTCTGATGCATCCATCCACGTGGATCCATGTGTGTGAATGTCAGATAGAAAGCACTTAGAAAAAGAACTGTTTGTATTAATGGTGTGAATAATGGGTGAATGAGGCTGTGTAAAGATCTTTGAGTGCTCCGGGAGAGTAGAAAAGTGCTGTATAAGAATCAGCCCATTCACCATTTGACATATCTACCATCCACTTAAGCCAATCAACTGTCAACAGCCCCTACATCATTTAACATGTGTATGTTCACAGATATCCAGGGGTTCTATGAAGTGACTCTATTAAACACACAGAAAAGCTCCAAGCAAAAGCTAGAGGAACTCAACCACATGGCGGACAAGTGGGAGAAAAGTCTTTCTGTACCAAACTCTACCTGTCCAGTAGAGCAGGTGAGTGTCTGACACACTGTATCAGCCCTATAGATAGTGAATTACCTTTTTATGACAAGGGTGTCTGCCTGCTAAAGCCTTTTGGAAAGTAAAACAGACAAAGGCTGAGCGGTGAAGCATTAACAGCAATAGCATGCTGAGTGTGGGGATAAAAACCCTTTTAAGAGAGCCATGAGCAGGTGTAGGGAGATGTAGTTTCTGGTGATCAGTCATCTGAATCTGACTCTTGACAATCAGTGTGCTATTCAGCTGAATGTGATAATCTGAGCTGCTAATTCTATATTTGTTGTGCTTTACTGGAACTATACCTTAATTCAAGTACCCTGCAAAGTGTGAGCAAATGTGTTGAGGAGAACATGGGGTATTTTTTAGCACCTGCACCATTTGCACCATACTGTATGTAAGTAAAGGCATGACTACTCGGTGTAAAAAGTGTTGTTTAGCTTTCTAGATAAGTTACTTTGACCACTGAAAGTATCGAAAATGGATATAGCTACCTTGACATCCACTGGTTTGTGAAAACCCATTATGAAGCGTTTTTGCTGCAGGCATCTTGGTGTTTTGAAATTGGACGCGATGAGGGAGGGGTGCATCTGACTGAGAAACTGGACACACCCTGCACCCTCCTTTCTCACACACAAATGACCAAAATTTACACAGCGAACGTAATGTTGTATTTAGTATGACCTAAAATGAGAGACAGCCTGTAAACTCAGCTGGGAAGTGTTTACAGGTTCAGCACAGAGGCCTGTTTCCCATAGACTTCAATTAGCCCTTTTCCACTAGTACCTACTCAGCTCAACTCGACTACGTCATTTTCCATTACAATTCAATACCACCTAGTGTGCATTGGGTCATTATAACAAAATGGCCCAGAGTCTTTACATGTTATTGCGATGTAATTTATATGCAACACAACACTATAACAAAGGAGCACGTGAAGGCAATGGTCTGTGTACAGCTTTTTGTCAGACTCAGAGACCAGCGTATTGTTCTTTGTGTAGTTATTTCTCTCGTTGCAAAGTTTCAAAAATGGTGATTTTGATTTTCGTGAAGGAGAGGCTTTTATGACTCATTGAGTGACACCACTGATTGGCCAAACTGTGGAAGCTATGTCAATCTTTTATACTATGTCTGTGACAATCTGGTCTTTAAGTCTGACGACATTAGCCGTTTCCAGGTCCAAACTCCCCTTCAGGTCCCAAAGTCAAACGAACACTGTGGCATCACTGAGAGTTACAAACTGTCTAAATTCTTTCATCTGTAATAAAATCATCAGTGTTGCTGCTTTACCAGGTGTAACAATTAAGTTTAACATCCAGGTATCCATGAGAACAGGATTTATTAAATTTAACAAAGTTAGAAGTTAGCAGGAAGTTAGCTCGCTAGGGAGAACAGCAGGTATTGGAGAAGGGGGGATTTTATAGGCTGAAGCCGGAGGGGGCGTGAAGGAGGAGTGGTCCCGCTCCTGAAATTCAGATGATATCTCCACGAGCAGTTTGGACCTGGAAGCAGGATTCATATGCTCCTCCTTCAGTTGTTTGTGCATTTTATATAGCACCCTGTAATGTTAATTCAATTTGATTTTATTTATATAATGTTTTATATTGTAAGGTAGACCCTACAATAATACATACAGAGAAAAACCCAACAACCATATAGCCCCTTATGAGCAAGCACTTAGGCGATAATGGGAAGGAAAAACTCCCTTTTAACAGGAAGATGCCAGAACCAGGCTGTGTGAGGAACAGGATTTTGAATTCTGGATTTAACAGGAAGCCAATGAAGGGAAGCCAAAACAGGAGAAATCTACTCTCTCTTTCTAGTCCCTGTCAGTAGGGCTGGGCCACATTATACCGTTCACGGTAATACCGGTATAATGTTAGGCAACGATAGGAAAATGAAATATCGCGATAGAATGGGAGTAAAACGCGCATGCGCAGTGCCTTTGTTTTCATACGCACATGGCCGATTGTTGAGTGAAACAGATGAACCAGAATTGGTTTGTAAAAATGGTGCAACTTCCGTGATGTGGAACTGGTTTGGTGTTTGTCCGTCAGATACACAACAAAGCACATTTTTTTGCAGAACATGCAAGCGGCCGTTGTTATTGTCATATTTGTCGGACTAAGATGCTCTTAAATCTGGGAGTAATCTGGGTCCTAAACTCCGTATGCTTCAGGTCAAACAACACTGCAGCATCACTTAGAGTTAAAAACTGTCTAAATTCTTTCATCTTTAATAAAACGATCAGCATTGCTGCTTTACCAGGTGTAACTATAAAGTTTAACTTCCAGGCATCCATGGAAACAAAAGTTATTACATTTAACGGAGTTAGAAGTTAGCAGGAAGCTAGCGGAAGTTAGCTCGCTAGTTTCGCTAGTTACCTAAGCATGATATAGCATGTTCTGACTGAGAGATTTCTGAAAAAATTCAAACGTACAGCTCTGCTATCACTTCCAACATAAATGAAGACAGGAAACTAAACAACAGTGATGTTTGTAGGGTTACTGAAGTTGGGCTAGCTGGTATATAATGATGTGCTACGTGATCGCTAGTGACACAGCTATGTTAGCATAGCATAAACAGTGAAGCTGGAGGACGAACACTAACACTTTTCCACTTATAAAAGTTAACGTGAAGGTTCCTCATGGTTAGAGACAAATGCAATCGCATGGCAGGATGCTGTAAACGGACCAAACTTCAGTCAGGAGAACAACTGAGATAATCCATCCACAATACGAGGTTAGTCATTAATATACTGCAACAACATGGGAATAGAGCAGCTGCCAGAGAATTCAACATTAATGAATCAATGGTACAGAAGTGGAGGAAGCAAGAAGAATGAGTTTAATAAAGTTTGATTTATCTGACTGCTTTGTTTCGCTTAATGTGCCTTATAATCCCGTGCACCTTATGGTCCGAAAAATACGTACTGCACACTGCAGTTTAATGTTGCAAAGCACCTCTTTTTAACTTCAGTGGATATTATACATGGTTATGCTCAGGATATGTCAGCCCATTTCTGCTGGAAATGCCTTTTGGTTAAACTTTCAGCAAGGAATTTGCATTTGCACTGTTACATTTTTATAAAGCTTTAATGTACATAAAAACCAGCTTCTTGTTTAAGTAAAAATAAATGGAAGGTTGTCTTTTTGCACTAGTAATGTTGTGGAGTTGTATTTTGTCTCGCATCAATTATATCGTCGGTTATATCGTTATCGCAAATTTTCAAATATATATCGTGATAAATATTTTTGGCCATATCGCCCTGCTCTACCTGTCAGGACTCTTGCTGCAGCATTTTGGATCAGCTGAAGGCTTTTCAGGGAGTTTTTAGGACTTCCTGATAATAATGAATTACAGTCGTCCAGCCTGGAAGTAATAAATGCATGAACTAGTTTTTCAGCGTCACTCTGAGACAGGATATTTCTAACTTTAGAGATGTTGCACAAATGGAAGAAAGCAGTCTTACATATTTGTTTAATATGTGCGTTGAAGGACATGTCCTGGTCAAAAATGACTCCAAGGTTCCTCACAGCGTTACTGGAGGCCAAGGTAATGCCATCCAGAGTAAGAATCTGCTTAGATACCATATTTCTAGGCTTTTCAGCTGTTTCTGTGCTGTGCTGAGCTCTGAAACCTGACTGAAACTCTTCAAATAAACCATTCCTCTGCAGATGATCTGTTAGCTGTTTGACAACTACTCTTTCAAGGATGTTTGATATGAAAGGAAGGTTGGAGATTGGCCTATAATTAGCTAAGACTGCTGGGTCTAGAGATGGCTTTTTGAGTAAAGGTTTAACTACAGCCAGCTTGAAGGCCTGTGGTACATAGCCGATTATTAGAGATAGGTTGATCATATTTAAGATCGAAGCATTAATTAATGGCAGGACTTCTTTGAGCAGTTTTGTAGGAATGGGGTCTAAAAGACACGTTGATGGTTTGGAGGAAGTAATTATTGAAGTTAACTCAGAAAGATCAATTGCAGAAAAAGAGTGTTGTGGAAGTTTTCCATTAAATAAAGCCTGCAGACGAGCGGTGAGCGGTAGCTAACATTCTTTAAACAAAAAACACAAAGCACAGACAACCCAGCTTGTGGAGAGCCTACATGACCGCGGGGCAGATGGTCAGCAGAGTCTGAGCCTAGCATGGCTCTCAGTTAAATACCTTCTCCAGGAACAAAAGGCAGTACACAGCTGTTTCACACCTTAAGGTTCACACTCCCTTGCTACCTCGCAGAGTCCTCAAAGAGACAAAAGAGTCTTCCTGTGGAGTCGTCTGCTTCCCCCAACTTCCTTGCTACACCCCCACCATTTGTCTTACTGTATGAGTGTGAGACTTGTTAAAATCCAGTGGCACCAAGGCATTATACAACAAAATAATGTGATTAATACATAAGTAAAGGAAATTCCTATGCAAGAGTCTAACTTAACATCAATGGTACTAAGAGTAACTGTAGATAATATTACATCTGTCGGATGATTACTGGTAATTTTTCCTCTAATGATAAAAATGTTATTTGTGAAGAAGTTCATGAAGTCATTACTAGTTAACGTTAAAGGGATGGTTGGCTCAACAGAGCTCTGACTGTTTGTCAGCCTGGCTACAGAGCTGAAGAGAAACCTGGGGTTGTTCTTATTTTCTTCAATCAGTGATGAAGAGTAAGATGTTCTGGCTTTGCGGAGGGCTTTCTTATAAAGCAGCAAACTATTTCTCCAGGCTAAATGATGATCCTCTAAATTTGTGACACGCCAGTTCCTCTCCAGCTTACGAGTCATCTGCTTTAGGCTACGTGTTTGAGAATTATACCACAGAGTCAGGTACTTCTGATTAGAGACCTTAGTTTTCACCGGAGCTACAGTATCCAGAGTCGTACGTAGTGAGGAGGTGAAATTATTAACAAGATAATCGACCTCTGTTGGAGTAGCGTTCAGATAGCTGCTCTGCGTTGGTACAGGGCTATATATAATTCCCTTCTCGCCCCTCTCGAAGGCTCTTTCAGGTGTGGGACTTTGAGTCATAGGCCTTCTTGTAATCAATCCATGCAGTGTACAGGTTGGTCAGCCTAGTCTTGCAGTCTCGGCTGGCTGCTCGGTCTACCAGTAGCTGGTGTTTTGCGCCTCTTGTATTTTTGCTAATCCCTTTGTGTGCCCCGCTCATGTGCCTGTTCATGTCAGCCGCTATGATGCCTGACAGGAGCATCCATGCGGTACTGAGGCAGGTTATTGGTCGGTTGTTGGACGGGACCGGTCCCTTCTGGCTATCCTTGAGGATCAGGACTGTCCGGGCTTTGGTTTGCGTGGGGAGAGGTGGGTATTCCTCCTCAGAAGAGCATCGGCCATGTTTACCATAATTCCCATGGTCCTCACATTGGGAGCCTTGAGCGCGTGGCTGAAGATCTCGGAGATCAAAATCCTTTCTTTGTAGCACTCAAGCAAGGCTTAGTCCGCTGGGTCCATAGCGAGGTCGTGTTCTTCTGTCACGGTGAGCTGTGTGGCAGGAAGAGGTTGGACCCAAAAGCAGGACTCTGAGACAAAAACTTAGAGCAGCAGCTTCAATACCTGACAAAACAAATTACAAACAAAGTACATGAACACTAAGGAAACAAACGAAGATAAATTAGAACTAAGGATCTCCCAACTTGGCAACTTATGACCTGACGAGACTTGACATGACTGGAGAACATTGAACTAACAGAAAAACGCACAGCTCACGTGGGAATGTACAACAGGAGGGAATACCGCTGGACCTAATCTGATATAATAAGACAGGAAGGAAGCAAAATTGAATACACTAACACAGGACACGGGACTATCAAAATTTAAAAAAAGCAAGTCAAGTACGGAGACGAGGACGAAGCCACTCGAGCTTAACACTGAGACTGAGGAAGAAACAATATTAGTCTCCCATAAGTGCAATATTATTAAGTGCAATTTTTCTGATCCAACATAGTATTTTATTCTATTTTTTTCTAGTGATGTCTTCTTTTTGTTTATAGTATGTTATTCTATTTTATCTTTTTCTATTCTTTTGTTTTTCTTAATTTTTGCTGCTCTTAACTTCGTACTGTCCACTTTCTGCCATGACCAAACAAATTTCCTACGAGTGGGACTATTAAAGGTTTATCTTATTTTATTATAGAAACTATAAATATTGCATGAGCCCACACAATTCAAGAACCAAAACCACAAATGATACAAAATCAAAGAATATAAGAAAAAACCCAAAAACACATCAACACTGGGTCACAGATCCAGTGCCATGACACTGCCAGTTTTAGAGAACAATAAAATGCTGTTTCTGTGAATATCAAAATTTTATCTTGTCCATTCATGATCCACGAGTAACAAGTATGCTTACCTATACAAATGAGGTGTCATTGTTGGTCCCTTATAAAAAAAGAGTATATGTGGTTGATTGATTGTTGTCAGAACTATATTATATTATTCTTGTATTATTTAGAAAAAGTGTAGAACTGGTCTGTGGGCATCAAGGCTTTATGTTTCTGTGCTCATTGCATGTTTAAATTAAAAGGGGACTAACCAGTTTGATATTCGACTCATAATATTAATAACAATAAAACTACTACTACTACTAATAGATGTAGTTAAACTTGTAGAGGTAGTCATAGCCTGTTCTTTGTAGTAACAACTCAACCTACAGCGTCATGTGCGTGCGTTATCGTTTATATAGTTCCAAAGAGACTGAAAATAATCTCTCTGTAACAGCACGATCTGCTGAACCACTTTACTAACGTCATCTAGTACTGTCATGATAGAGATAACTAAAGAGGATTAGTCCTCATAGACTGATGATCCCTCCATGAGGCTGTCAGTACACTGTTATATATCCTGTTTTGCTGCCACTGTCAGGGCTCTGTGTGCGGGGAGGTGGAGATGTGGATCCAAGTGCAGGACTCTGAGACGGAAATATAACTGAAAACCTCAGCTTTATTGCTGGCACCAACAAAACAGAAACCAAACATGAAAACACTAACTGGAACACACAGGCAGGATCTGAGGGTACGACGCGACACCGAGCATGGAAAACACAGGGCTTAAATACACAGGGTAGTAATGAGGGAATGGGCAACAGAAGGGAGTCACAGCTGGGGGAGATCAGGGCTAACGAGACGGGGGAGCTAAGCTGCACACACTAACATAAGACAAAGACTTTCACAATAAGACAGGAAACAAGAATTACTAAACCAGATGCAGACATGACACTGAGAGACAGACTAGACACTGAACAGAAACTGCAATGAGAACCCAAAACCTAAGAACTGATCCCTCACCAAGAATAACAGAAACAGATCTATAATGATAATAATAAACAAAGCACCAGAACATCAGAAAACAATCCATAATGCAAAAATACACCAAAACATAATAAACTCAAAATACTGGGTCCAATGGACCCAGAACCGTGACAGCCACAATCAGATGGATTAGGCAAATGTACTAAGAACTAACGAGATGCCAGATGGCTTTATCCAATTAAATTATGGGGTCCAAAGATGTTCATCTATCTCATATATATAGCACCGAGTGCTCCGATTACCACGGGGACCACTGTTACCTTCACCCTCCACATCTGCTCCAGCTGTTCTCTGAGCCCTTGGTACTTCTCAAGGTTCTCGTGTTCCTTCTTCCTGATGTTGCTGTCATTCACTACATCGATCACTACGGCCGTCTTCTTCTGTTTGTCTACCACCACTATGTCCGGTTGGTTAGCCACCACCATTTTGTCCGTCTGTATCTGGAAGTCCCACAGGATCTTAGCTCGGTCATTCTCCACCACCCTTGGGGGCATCTCCCATTTTGACCTCGGGACTTCCAGGTTATACTCGGCACAGATGTTCCTGTACACTATGCCAGCCACTTGGTTATGGCGTTCCATGTATTCCCTGCCTGCTAGCATCTTGCACCCTGCTGTTATGTGCTGGATTGTCTCTGGGGCATCTTTACACAGCCTGCACCTGGGGTCTTGCCTGGTGTGATAGACCCCAGCCTCTATGGATCTTGTGCTCAGAGCTTGTTCCTGTGCTGCCATGATTAGTGCCTCTGTGCTGTCTTTCAGTCCAGCTTTGTCCAGCCACTGGTAGGACTTCTGGATATCAGCCACCTCCTCTATCTGCCGGTGGTACATACCGTGCAGGGGCCTGTCCTGCCATGATGGTTCCTTCTCTTCCTCTTCTTTGTTGGGTTTCTGCTGGCCGAGGTATTCACTGAGCATGTGGTCAGTTGGGGCCACCGTTCTGATGTAACTGTGGATGTTCGTTGTCTCATCCTGGACTGTGGTGCTGACACTCACCAGTCCACGGCCCCCTTCCTTCCGCTTAGCGTACAGCCTCAGGGTGCTGGACTTGGGGTGAAACCCTCCATGCATGGTCAGGAGCTTCCTTATCTTTATGTCAGTGGCTTCTATCTCCTCCTTTGGCCAGCTGAGTATCCCAGCAGGGTACCTGATCACAGGCAGGGCGTAGGTGTTGATAGCCCGGATCTTATTCTTACCGTTCAGCTGACTCCTCAGGACTTGCCTGACCCTCTGCAGGTACTTGGTGGTTGCAGCTTTCCTAGCGGCCTCTTCATGGTTCCCATTTGCCCGTGGGATCCCCAGGTACTTGAAGCTAACCTCTATGTCTGCAATGCTGCCTTCTGGTAGTTCGATCCCTTCAGTTCTGACTACCTTCCCTCTCTTCGTTACCATCCGACTACACTTCTCCAGTCCGAACATTATTCCGATGTCATTGCTGTATATCCTGGTGGTGTGGATCAGTGAATCGATGTCTCGTTCACTCTTGGCTTGTCGTCATCCACGTAGAGGAGGTGGCTTCCAGTTGCTCCATTTCGTAGCCAGTCTTATGAGGGGGAAACCAAATAACAGAACCTGAAAACAAGAACTCAGGAAGTACTGGCAAACTAGGAAGCTAGAAATACTAGGACAGAAACCAAAACAAACAGTCATACTCATAATAACATCAAAAGTAAAAGTACAGAAACCAAAAACACTGGGTCACCAACCCAGGACTGTGACAAATATATTCCCACAGAAAACTGCTGCTCTAAGCCTAATTTTAAGTAGAAGCAAGAGTTAAATCACCTGCTGAGTTAATCTTATCTGCCTATCTGGCTCTTTCAACACAAAGGCAAAGGAACATGTGAGAAAGAAGCAAAATGTAAATACAAGAAAGAATCTTATTTAAATCAAATCAGGGAACAAAACTGAAATACTTCACAGAAAACCAAGACCATAACTCATGGGATCATGTGTGCAGTCCTGATGCAAAGCATTGCACATTCCTCTTAGGACATTTTAGGAATGAGAAATGATTTATTTATTCCATATTAGACAAATTCTTTTGCTGAAGTAGGTGAAACAATGACGAAATAGTAATATATATACATATATGCAAATATTCTGGCTGTTCCCTTATGCATAAGAGTCCACCACAGCATGCAGCTCTGCATGTTTGATATGTGCTGAATCATGAACAATAATAATAATAATGTTTTTTTTTCATGTTAATGGAAGAATTATGTGAATTATGTTTTTTCACTTCCTGAACTTTCTACATATATTCTACATTACAGTGATGTGTTTGATTTTATTTCTCAGCTGCATGTTCATTTGGTAACATTTGTATACAAAAAAGCAGGTAATATATCATCTAACAACTTTATGTTAAAAATGTCACTCACTGTAATCATAGTTGAATCAGCTCTGTTCGTAGCAGCATTTTGTTTTTCCTACTTTTGTTTTGGCAGATTTGTTGGTAGTTATTATGTCCAGTAATAACCACAGAGGGCGGCCACATTAGCTAAAATAATAGCTGAATGAGTATAGTATAGATTGACTCAGTTAATTGGTTTGAATTCTGATGGTGTCCTAATCCTCCTCTAGTTTATGCAGTGTTCTTTCAAATTAGTATCTTGTGAGCGAGATCCATCATCTGTTTTTGTCTTAATATTACATAAATAATACTACATAATAACAATTCATAGCTAAATAATACTTAACTTAATGAATAAACATAAATTATGTAATAAAAAATAACTAAATGATTCTACATGAAAAGTCAAAGGTATTGCTGTTAGAAGCAGGATGGTATAAAGAGGTTTTATTTTTAGGCTTAGACTATTTGAGCTTCTAATTGGAGACAGTCTGACCAGCGTATGATCACTTCATCTACTTATCGTTGCCAGATCTTGCATAACTCTTACAACTGCATCCTGTTACTGTTGTGCAGTTACCAGCTAGTCAACACTTCAAAAACCTCCATATTATATTATTATTTCACAATATACATACACAGTGTTCTTTGTTGCATGTGTATACTTCAGCTAGGCATTTCTAAGAACAACACCAGTCATTATCAGAGCTGAGTGGCTTATGCACCTGTTTGTTGTTCCCAGCAGAGGGAGCACAGCAGCTCAGAGCCCAGTGGGAGAGCGCAAGCAGAGTGCAGTGCAAACACCCCTGAGGTGAGTTTCTGTATGTTTGCAGTGTAGCAGTAGTGTATGGCTTGCAGTAGATTAGTGGGATCTTGTGTACATCACAACAAGTGCCTTGTGCCTCTGCTAGCAGCATCCATTTTAGTTGATTTAGTTCTGCGTTCAAACTTGTACACTCATCAACAGTCATAGCATGGCAGAACACTGCAGCCCAGCACAGCACTTGGTTCCTTAAGAAGCAGCTGGAGGAATCTGGTGCTGCATAATCCCAGTAACAGTAAGCTCGAAATGTAAACAAGATTAGTGCTTGGCACCAGAATAACAACTGCTGTGGTAATAATATGTTAGTGGTACAAACTGGGCTGGAACGACGTTAGCCAAGCTTTTTGTTAGGGTCTCAGAGCAGGGACTGGCCTGTCTGAAGATGACAGTGTTAGTTTGCTAAGCAGTACTAACTGAACATGATTAAGAACCTGAGAGTTCTTTATTTGTTTGAATGGAAATTAAATCTTTCCTGTGCAAATTAGGCTCTCTGACATGATCATAGTATGACAGAGTATGATCAGAGAGTCTGATTTAAGAAACTAAATGTCTGTAAAACGTCCAGTTTTAAATCAATGGGACAGCAATACTGTTCACTCCGTGTTTGTCTGTATCGATCCGTAGTTTTGAACTCATAACATAAATCTTAGTGAATTTCATTCTCCTTTATTCATTGTAAATTAAAATGGAGCCAAGTAGAAGTTGTCTATAGCCATCGAGACTACAGTCATGAAACCCATTATTGCATTTCAGAAGAAAATGTTTTGTGTTCATTTGTATAGGACATGCAAAGTGTACAGTGGATTCTTCAGTAAATCCGTCATGCAAATAGCTTGCACTGTCAGTGTTGTTGCATACAACAAGTGGCAGCTCTAACAAAGGAGGTTAAAGCAGTCCTGCTCTGTAATGCAATAAGTCAAAGCTACCTGAGCCACATCGCCTGAAAAGATTAGCTCTGTCATTCTGGCAAAGACAGTTTGTGCTTGCAAATGTCTTCAGTAAGAGCAAGAAGCAACTGGGACTGGAGGGGTGCTGCTTCAAACACTAATGAAGGCAGTAATCAAGGTCAAAATCTGCAACACGCCTCTTCTGCAGCATGACTCCAGCAAACAGGTACCGTGACAGCTGATGTGGAGGAAATGAGCAGTTCAGGTTCTCATAAGTGGGAGATGGATCACATGGGAAGGGTTAAAGGTCTGTGTTATAGTGCTAGACTGACTAGAACAGACTAGAACTACACTTTCTTCCGCACAGTTATATAGTACGATAGATGCTGAGTTAGTAATGATGTACGTGTAACCATGGGAGCTTACCACCATCGTAACCAGCACAAAAGATTCGAATACAAACAACAAAAGAAAATATACAGAAATTTGGAGTTTATGACAAAGAAAAATTAACTGATGAAAATAACTTTGATGTGTGAGTTTGTCTGTGTTTTTTCAGCAGTGTGAGCATGTCTTATTGTGCTCTAATTGTTGCCTAGACTGAACACTTGCATGCTCCAACACAGCATGCTGCTTCTTTGGATTATAGCTTAATGCCGTTGCTGCTGCCTGTTGGAGGATACTGATCTGATAACAACACATCCTTTAAGTCCTGAAGGTTGTGAGGTGGGACCTCCATGAATCGAATTTATTTGTGCAGCAAATACAACAGATGTTTGATTAGACTGTTTTATATAACCAGTTATGGTCCTCAAACCATTCCTGACCCTTTTTAGCAGTTTGAGCTACAGTAGCTTGTCTGTTGGATCAGGTCAGATGGACCAGCCTTCGGTCACCACGTGAATCAGTGAGACTTGGCCTCTCATGACCCTGTCACTAATTCCTCACTGTTCCTTCCTTAGAACACTAAATAGATGCATCCATCAATATGAATGTGTGTGAATGGTAGTTAGGAATTATTTAAAAGCGTACAAAAAAGTGCTTGTGTGACTGACTGTGAATGGGTGAATGTGGCATGTTGTATAAAGCACTGAGTGCTCCAGAATTGTAGAAAAGTGCTATATATAAGATAATATATAATATATAAGCAGAGGCGTCACACAATACACAGAATGTGAACCTGACAGCGGACTACAGCAACCTCCTAAAGGAAGAGCCATGACGTGATCCTCGCCTAGTGGCTGAAGAACCTCGTGGCACTCTATGATCACCTGGCAGCACAAATAAATTGCTAAGAAAAGGCAGATTAATCAAGATCATGAAGGATCCCCACAACAGTACAGTGAATGAGCACAACAGCGATCAGGGAGTTCTAGTTTCAGAGAGATGAGCAGCTGCTGGCTAACAATCCAGACACAGTGGTGGTTGCAAGGATCTGAAGACCGCCGTCGTGATAATGTGGCAATCCCAGCAGTCAGGATGTTACAACCTGCCTCAAAAGCCACAACATAAAAGTGGAGACTGACACAAGAGTTATAAGAAGCATAGGTTATATTTTTAATTACAGCAAAACTAAATGCTCTTAAATGACATGTTAAAGCAAACATGGATGCCCCTACATGAGGATCACAAGTTGCTGCACTGAACACAGAAAAGTAATATGTGACCAACAAAAAGAGGATACAGCAGCCACAAACCAAAAGAAATACCACAACGCAAACCACAAGTAGCAACCAATATTTCCAACTAAGTGATCTGTTTGTGTAGTCACAAAGTGAATTATCAAGTAGTCCTAGATGTTGTGGACTATGTAGCTAGCTGCTGGAACGTAATATTTTCACAAGATAACATGAGATTAAAAGAGCGGGTCTACATGCAATGACGCTAGCGCTAGCCATGCTAGCATGCTACCTCCAACAGATAGTCAGACTGAGTCCACAGGTGATGACTCAGAGTCAGTTTTTTACATATCCATGTTAGAAAAAGCGGGAATAGCAAGGCTAAATGCCTTTTTAGAGTGTGTGCTTGTACAAAGGGCAGTGCAAAGTTTTCAGCGTAAACAGCAGTGTTGTTCAATTCAAACAGTTAGCTACGTCTTCCCCTCCGTGAATCGCTAACCAATCAGTGAGCTCCTTATATTGCAGCAGACTGCATTACTTTTTCTCCAAGGACCCAAAAACAAAGCAAAACAAAACACGGAAATGGTAATGGGCATAGGTAATCTGATAGTTTACAGCTAATTCTGTAGCTAATCCCAAAGATAATGCATTTGCTAATATGATCGCTATGAACTGACAGGAAAGGTAAATGCAGTGAGTAAATGGTTTTGAAAATGAGGAGTGGAATCAATTTTAAATGTCAGAAATAAATCTTGATTTTTGAATCTTTTTATTTCTCTTTTTAAAATTGCATTTTAAAAAAGATTGATTGAATGATTTCAAAATGTATTTTGGTTTTTATAAAGAGTTAAATTTTTTGTGAAAATATAAGCTTCTTTAGTTAATGTTTTTATTCATTTATTTTATTATTCATATTATTGTCTGTGTAGATACTGTGCTGGAGTGGACAGGGGGTGAAGGGTAGATTGGGAGAAAAAAAGTGGAGGAATAGAAGAAGAAAAAGGACAGAAAAAAGAGAGAAAAGAATGGGCGTTTGGGGAATAACAAGAGGAGAGGCGTGTAAGATTGTACCTATGCTTGCTGGTCCCAACCCTCGATAGTCACGTTTTGGGGGGTTTAGCAATCTTGGGGGGTTTACGAAGGATAATCTTTACGTTTATCCTTCGTACTCTATATTCCAATGATTGTTTTACTCTGTGTTGTTGTTGCTGTTGTCCTTGTCCTGGATATGTCTTCCATAGTTGCTATTTTGTTTTCTCAATAATAAAAAACAAACAAACAAACAAACAAACAAACAAAAAAGAAAGGAGAAAAAAGCTAATTATTCACTGGTTGTTTAAGAAAAAGGCATTGTTGCTTTCTCCTTAAACATTTCTCTCTGGGACTTTTCCCACTGACTATATTTTTAGAGATTTTTGGGAGGGGGGTTTAGAAAGACTCACCACACACCCAATGCTGCATTAGAGTCGCATTAGAATTTCTTGACATTCTGACTGAAAGAGTAATAAAAATTCTATCATCTCGTTTCACAAGCAACTCCCTAACGTTATCTAATACGAGTTTGTATGAATATATGAGGACATAGAGAGAAAAGATGAAAACCAACTGTGCAAATCAAAAACACGCCAACAGCATTGTTGTCATGTTTGACTTTTGGCCACAGAAAAAGAAGGCTGCAAAGCTTAGATGCATGAAAAAGAAACACAAATTTCTTTTTCATGCATTTATAGAATCTTAGGCAAGACTGAACTGCACTGCAAGTTCTGTACCGAGTTCTTCTTCATATAACTGGATGTTTCATTAAGTAATTTCAGTTGAAAATTGTCAGAGGTTAGTTCCCAGACCTCATCCACCTGGGAGTGTTTAAATAAAGGACTTAATACATAGCTCAACAATAGTTGATAAAGTATCGCATAAAGTATGTTCCAGTCACTTTGTAATTGAGAATAAGAGTGCACATCTGCAGACAAATAGTTAAATCTGTGATTCTGGATTGCATTAAAATGTGCCACTGACAATGCTTGGTGCCTGCATCCACTGCAGTATTGCACTGAGCACATATTTGGATCAGTTTTCAAACTCTATCAAAGATGAAAAGTCAAAAGTTGATTTTTTTTAAAAAATTTGCTATGTTTTGATTAGTGGTGGCGGATGTGTTTAGTGGTGGTGCTTGTCACTACCCGATCCATACCGGAAACCCGATCGGTACCCCGCATGCGCAAATCTTACGTCACTTCCTCTCTTTGCCAACATTGCGACATTCAATATATTTGAATGATACGGTTAGCGCCCAGGTTGCTCCTAGCATTTCTCAGCAGCTCTGCCTCCTTTTCGACTACCGGGACATTTAAACAATGGATAATCCATATCCGCAAAAAATTTTGCTGTTCTCCTCAACAGAGAGCGTTCCCCGATTGAACAACAGTGCCGTAAAATAAGAAGAATGGTGCCTAATGACAGAGTTAATAATACAGACATTATAATATGTCACGCGAAGATTCAGCAGCCAGATGAAGTGTTTACTGGCAACTGACAGTGATAGCGGACATTATCATCACTTTTCCAACAATCCTCTCCACACAGACGAGCATAAACACACTCGACTATCACTAAATCAAATTTAGCACACGTTTGTAATGACGCTAATTCAGTTTATAATAGGGTTTATTCGCTCAGTCAGCAGGTGGCGGTATCCTCGTACACTGGGGGGTACACTGCCATTAAACGAACAGAAGAAGAAGAAAACCCCTGCACATGCGCGGTACGGATCGGGTAGACCCGATTTGTACGGTCCGTCTTTGCACATGCGCAGTAAGGATCGGGAGTCCCGATCTGTCACTATCTTTTTACTTTTTTGTTTTTGTCTACATTCTATTAAATGTTTCATTATCGGAAACATTTTAAGAGATACTTGTTATTCTTAACATCTTAACAGATACTCTGACCTGTAACTATCGTAAAATGCTTCGACCGGAAGTAGACACCTTTCGCGCATGCGGGGTACCGATCGGGTTTCCGGTACGGATCGGGTAGTGACACTTGGTGTTCACTCTCTCCGAGTATCACTTCCTGTTCCTGTTCTAACACAGTGGTGCCTTTGTGTCACTTTTCTGCGTAGCAGTTTAATTAAAAACTTATAGATAACTTCTTATTTCATAGTGTAATCTTCACATGCTTCATCTAAAGCACACTCGCTAATTTATTGTTACAGTATTCACTCACTGTGTCTTTAGGGTTTCACTAGCTTAGCTTAGCTCATAGCTGACTCGCTAGCAGCATTGCCTCTTCATCTGTCCCTCCTGCACTTTCCTGCTCATTGTGTCAGATTTTCAGTTACTCCTCGGCCTCTTTTAGCAGTAATGATACTTGTAAAAGATGCAGCCTATTTTCAGGTCTGGAGGCCAGGATCACTGAATTGGAGACTCGACTTCACACCCTTGCAATAACCCATAGCTAACCAGGCCCCTGTAGCCGGTGTAGCCAAAGATAGCATAGGCCCTGCTAACAGGATGGCTGACAGTGAGGTGGAAGCATAGTCAAAAGTTACAGTAATTTTAAAAAATGTCGGAAAACCCTGTCAGTGACGAGTTAGGGTTTAAAGGGCCTTGGTACACCACCAACCTTTTTATGTATCTGAGACATGTGAAGCTGAAAACCTCAGCAACCAAAGTCAGTTGTCTTCCCGTGTCCTTCAACGCACATATTAAACAAATATGTAAGACTGCTTTCTTCCATTTGTGCAACATCTCTAAAGTTAGAAATATCCTGTCTCAGAGTGACGCTGAAAAACTAGTTCATGCATTTATTACTTCCAGGCTGGACGACTGTAATTCATTATTATCAGGAAGTCCTAAAAACTCCCTGAAAAGCCTTCAGCTGATCCAAAATGCTGCCGCAAGAGTCCTGACAGGGACTAGAAAGAGAGAGCAGATTTCTCCTGTATTGGCTTCCTGTTAAATCCAGAATTCAAAATCCTGCTCCTCACATACAAGGTCTTAAATAATCAGGCCCCATCTTATCTTAATGACCTTGTAGTACCATATCACCCTATTAGAGCACTTCACTCTCCGCCTTGAGGCGACTGATGCTGATGTTGAATTGAATTGATTATAGCGGAGATGCTGACAGATTTTTCATTTGTTTTACCTAAAGCCAAGTGGGAAACATTTTAAACATGTAATTCCTAACATTAAAGATCCATAAAGTTCTTTTGCTTAGAAACTAGTGAGTGGAAGGGTGAGTGCTGTGCTGCCACTGGATGCAGATTAAATTGAAGCCAGTGTGTTACTGAGTTCCAGCAGTCTGCCTCAGCAGACAGCCAATGAAAAAGAGAGCAAGGGGAACCTTTACCATTACCAGAGCTGACGCTCCTGTCCTTCCTGCCCTTGCTTTCTCTCACCGTATAGCACTGTTCTGTTGTGCAGCCTAGAGACGAGCAGAGAATGGACTCAAACGAGGAGGCAGAGGGTGAATGAGAGGGAGAGAATCTGAGGAAGAATTTGGGGTTGGTGTGTGGAGCTACTGTTTTGTGTGCGTGTTAGACGATGACGTGCGCTGTGCTCTGAGATGGCTGGTCAAAGAATTCTGATTGCCTTCAGCGGTGTGGAGGAGGCATCTCAATCCTTGAGAGGGGCCCACATGCAGTAATGTCTGTCCGCTGTGGTTTCTCTCCTTTGCAAAGGAGAGCGTGTGCATGTTTTCTTCCTCTTTCCTCCCCTTCTCGTTCTCTGGTAATCCTTACCTCCTCGGTTCTTCATACTGGCATCTTTTTCCGTCTTCCCACATTTTTCCTTCAGGGATGAGATAAGTGGTGATGAATCTGACAATATATTGAGAGCTCCTTTTTTGTCTGATGAACATGGATTGTCTTTGCATTGTCACAACCAAGGTAAGAGACATGATTCACTGGACTTGAGAATAGTCACTGTACGGGAATGAGGGATGAGGTAAAGCAGGGGAAAACGCTGTTTGTGTGTTGGTTGTTTCTGGATGAATATAGATGTTTGCTATCCCTCCCTCCTGGTTGTCTTCATTCCCATGTCACTCTAAAGTAAAAAGTTGTATAAATTCATTTTCATTGCTGCTGCTGGACATTTCTGTTTACCTGTTCTGGTTCACGTCTTTCAGTCAGCAACACTATAAAAAGCTCAGATATGGCAACAGAAGCTGTTTTGAACTTGTGGCTCTGCTGCAGCCCAGTGCTCACACAACGTGAGTAATGCCAACACTGCAAGAAAAAGGTTGTTTCACTGTAACGCAGAAGTCTTTGTGCACACCTGGAACATTTTATTTTAGAAAATGTTTAAGTTACTGTGCAAACGATCATTGCATCACTCAAAAGAGCAGTTCTTCAGTCCCTGTGACCACCATACTGTCATCATGTTTATTAGATTTCCTTTCTAAGTTATTGTTTCCTTGGTATACATAATCCTTACCTCTTTCCTGTTTATGATTCAAAATTAATTCAAAGTATCTCATCATGACACTTGTAACATCACAAAGCACCGTGAATGAAGAACATCAGACAGGGATCATCGGTGGTTGAGGATAGGACCACAATGGATAACTTCAGATGCTGCAGTGACTCTACGCGGCTCATAGCGTTAAAAACATTTTAATAAATGGTCTGCCATCACTATGTCAGAAGTTAAATTTTTGTTCATGTTGGATAATCTTTCTTTACATTTGGGTATTAAGAATATATTTAATTACCAGAAAAAGTATTTCTACTGGCATTAGTTCCAAGTTTGTAACATCTGGTATTGTGGCGTCCCTGGTTGCAGCCATTGGCCCCTGTTTTAATAGTCACGAGTCAAAGTGAAACTCTCTTTGAATATCACCTTTATTTTCATCTAATCTAAAACTGTATGATCTTTACGGACATAGGACAGTGCAGAGAAGACAGAAGCTGGGAGAGGGTGCACAGTAAATGGCCGGTGGGTTTGAACCCAGGTCTCTGCCCTATCACATCTGTATTTATAACCTAACTATGTGGGACAATATTACAATGTTAACCACCTTGAGGCGACTATTGTTGTGATCTCATCCTGCATAAATAAAAATTGAATTTAATGAAGTTGACATTTGTTTCTCTTTTGTGTATTAAAATTACAGCAAAAATCATTTCTAAACCTTTTTTTTAGGAAATATCACCAAACTTTTGAAGTTTCATAAACTGATGACCACAGAATCACATTTGTAGCTCTTCTCAAATGAATTAAACTACATTTCTCTGGAATCACCTGCAGGTTATATTCAAAGTATGTAAGTATGACCTATGGTTAACCAGCTCTCTGGTCGGTGTGTTAGCTGTTGAAGCTATTTTAGCACTAATGGTACTCACTGCAAATGCAGCTTAGCTCAGTGCATTGTACACCGAACTGTTATAATCTTATAATTAGATTCACCACAGTAGCTGGTGTGGATATAGTAACTTAGCTTTAGTTAGCTGGGCTCTAACCCGAGCTGCCAGGACACCAGGCTGGCTGTGAGGGTCCCATTATAATTCAGTTTAATTTAATTTTGTTTATATAGTTCCAAATATTCGTCAACATGTGTTATATTGCAAGGTAAAGGCCCTACAATAATACAGAGAACCACAACAATTAAATGACTCCCTGTGAGGAAGCACTTGGTGACAGTGGGAAGGAAAATCTCTTTAAGAGACGAAACCTCTGGCAGGATTAGGCTCAGGAAGGGGAAGCCATCTGCCACAGTTGTTTGGGGGTGAGGGGAGGGAGACACTGTGGAAGATAGCCAGAGACTAAGAATAACTGATGATTTAAATGCATAGTGGTTTAGAAACACTATTTTTACTCACTGTGTTTATAAAGGTGAATAAAGAAAGAACATTCAGCGCATTGTGTGAATCCCCGAGCACACTAGACCTACTGAAGCATTCAGGGTCACCTGATCCAGTCCTAGCTACAGATACAGCCACTTACAATAACCACCTGGATCCTGACAGGACCGTGGCAGATCCTTAGCCGCTCCGCAGCTGGTTCTTAACCAAATCTTAGCTGGCTGGGAGAGGTAGTTCTAAGTGGCTGTATCTGTCTGTGCTTTAGCAAAGATCTCTAAAAATCTTCCCATTAATACAGAACATTGCAGCGAGAGTAGTGACAGGGACCAGAAAGAGAGCAGATTTTCCCCCCTTTTAGCTTTGCTTCATCCATCACTCTAACCCTGTAAAATCCTGCTCCTCACATACAAGGTCTTAAATAATCAGGCCCCATCTTATCTTAATGACCTTGTAGTACCATATCACCCTATTAGAGCACTTTGCTCTCGCTCTGCAGGCCTACTTGTTGTTCCTAGAGTATTTAAAAGTAGAATGGGAGGCAGAGCCTTCAGTTTTCAGGCCCCTCTTCTGTGGAACCAGCTTCCAGTTTGGATTCAGGAGACAGACACTATCTCTACTTTCAAGATTAGGCTTCAAACTTTCCTTTTTGATAACTCTTTATTGTTAGGGCTGAATCAGGTGACCCTGAACCATCTTTAAATGATGCTGCTAAAAGGCTTCCACTGCTGGCAGCTTCCAGTGACTGTTTCTTTTTGACTAATCCCTTCACTCTTTGTTTTAAAACACCACTACTGTTAATTAGTAACTTCAACTCTTGCCTTGCCTCCTATTGTTCACCTTTTGTCCTGTCTTTTTTTGCTCTCCTCCTCTTTCCCCTCACCCTCAACTGATTGCAGAGGATGGTTGCCCCTCCATGATCCTGGTTCTGCTGGAGAACCAGAACTGTGTGTGTGTGTGTGTGTGTGTGTGTGTGTGTGTGTGTGTGTGTGTGTGTGTGTGTGTGTGTGTGTGTGCGTGTCATCATACAAAGATGCAGTGTGGTACCAGGCAGGGGTGCCTTTTATCCCCTTAATCTTTTTCAATGATAATTGACCCACTAACTATAGCAACAAGAACAGCAAGGGTTTGGTCAAAGGAAGTCAAAGGGAAGCTTTAGAACCCAAAATATGATTGTATGCTGACGATAAGCTTGTGTATATTTCTGACCCAGTGTCCAGCATTCAAGACCTTTTAATTTGACTGTTTGTCTTGTATTACAGTCAATTTCCATAAAACTGAATTAATGAAATTAGGGATTAAGATCCCAGACGGGCAACCTCTTCTAAAATTTTAGAGATTCTCTTTTTCTCTTGGTGTAAGAATTAATTTGGTGAAGATGTTTTTAATAATTAGAGTTATTGGAAGTGTGTTACAAAAATCATGGGATTGTCACTTTGCCCAGTATTATTACTGCTCTCCTAACATCAGAACAGTCCTATGCTGGATAAGAAACTGCAAAAGAGGCGCTGCTTTACTAAAGGATCAGTCAAACTGTTTTTGGAAACCTGGAAGCTTTCGTTTGTGTCAAATATGGAAGCAAAAGATACTAAGGTGCTTTTTTTTTCTTTGTGTGTCTAGTCAGCTTTTTGGTGAAAAAGAAAGATGCAGGGTTGATATGGTTATTGAATATGGAGCTGCCAGGGATAAAATTCATGAATGTTGTGAAGGAGGATACAAGGGATGGGGTGACATGGAGGCAGATCATCCACTGTGACAACCACTGCGGTGAGCAGCTGAAAGAAGCAGTTAGTGGTAGCGTCTCATCTAATATCTTGTTAAATTCTGTAAAGTGGTTGCAGTTTCATATCCCTGATGTTTGACAGCACGGCGGTGCGGTGATTAGCACTGTTACCTCACTACTAGAAGGTCCTGAGTTTGATTCCAACACCTGGCCAGGGTCTTTGGGTGTGGAGTTTGCATGTTCTCCCCGTGTTTGGTTGGGTTCTCTGCGGGTACTCTGGCTTCCTCCTACAGTCCAAAGGGGGGTTAGGTTCCTTGGTGTTCCCCTGGATAAGCTAGAGGAGGTGGCTGGGGAGAGGGAGGTCTGGGCTTATCTGCTTAGGCTGCCGCCCCCGCGACCCGGCCCCGGATAAAGCGGAAGAAGATGGATGGATGGATCATTGCTCGGTAATTTGTCTTTGACCAATAAGCCCAGACTCGGTCACCTGGTTAAAGTGGCTGTTCAGATCTCAGGAAGGTCTCAGGTCCAGCTTGTGAACTTTGGTGCTGAGTAAGGAAACCTCTGTCATGTTATGTTCAGACCATCCTGTCTTTAGAGATTTTCTGGTCGTCAGCATGAAGTGCCTGCAGTGATGACCAAGAGAGATAGAGTGTCTATTATACCTGCTGCTATTATCATGCTTAATAACACTTTGTTGATGCTACTGATGAAACTTAGGCTGTTTTTTTCTCTGTGTGGACATACTGCAAATCAGCTTCTCATTGGGGACAACAGAGTCACTATTGACCATTGAACATACATATATATATATATATATATATATATATAAAAACTTCAGAAAGGATTTGTGCTCTCAGTTGACAAAGTATCAAAACAAAATCAACCAGTTTAGACTTGAGAGAAAGAATTGCTGATGCTCAAAGTTATGACAATGTTTTCGAGTGTCCAGAAATGAAATGAGAAGTATCACAACACTGATACTTCACATGCATCTGATTCTCCAAAAGTCATTGCAAAACCTTTACTTGTCTAGATATACAAGATATCCAAACACAAACACATTAAGGATCCTTTAGAGCATCGTTGACTAATGCCTGGAACACCAGTGGTGCACTGGTCAACCAAAACAGCATCACTAGATAATCAAAGTGCCTGCATCTGCCGGGGAAGAGGATGGTTGAATGATTCCCGTAGTGAGTCTCTAATGCAGGTCTCCACTGGTTCTGTCTGGGTAGGAGAGGTGACCCTACCTGAGGCTAAGCAAGAAGTTAATAAACACACAGAAAAACTGTTGTACAGGACTACAAGCCGCGCCACAGCAATATAAATGCATTTGAAATGAATTGAATTGAACTGAATGAATTACATTATGTCTGAACACTGATAGGGCACAGGTTATCAGCATGCCAGAGGGATAATACATGAGTGCTGTCAGAGGGTAACACTGATGGTGGCTAATGATTGAATAATTATGACCATGTGACAAATTTGGACTTTACATGGATCACCTGGTTTCTGAGCAAAATCAACGCTGCGTTTGCTGTTTTGGGAATTTCGTCTTTTTTGTTTTTTCAATTTAGCATTTTTTGTGACTCATGGTTATTGAATATATTACCTCTCAGCTGTGTTAATATTGTATGCAGTACTGTGGAATAGACCTGACGGAGTGTAAAACAACCTGAAACATGCAGTATATAAGGTTTAACTCGTGGCGTATGCACTGCCAAAACTATTAAATATGAAACATATGTGGTTTCTGTGTAATGCACAGTTGCTGCAAAGAGATCTGAAGTACTATAAGCTACGTCTGCTGTTCTGTTGTAATGCTTTTGGGCATGATGAATATACTTTTGTAATTGAGTGAGAGGAAAATAGAGGGGAGGGGAAAAAATAAACAGATCCCTGGATGAACCTGTTTGATATGCTGTCATTGTTGCTGGGTTTGTTTGTTTTTTTCATATAAATTTTTGACCACATAAGAATAATACAGTGTATATATACCAAGTGTACCACTTTTAAAGTGCTTAAAAGATAAGTAGTCTTTGGGGATGAAAAGTAATTTTCCTGTCAGTGTGTATTAAGAATGGTAGCTCAGAAGCCTACATTGTAAAACTGTTAATTGCTAAATTAACTTATCCTGATTAACCTGTCAAAATCTTAAACATATTGTGCGTGCATTTATTAAATGGGTTTATTTATTATATAGTTGGGGGAAATTGGGATAAAAAGGCAAAAAATGACAACTTCTAGAACTGATGAGTCATTTTGATCCCTTTAGATACATAGATATACACAGTGATGGGAACAGCAGCGTTAAAAGTAACGGCATTACTAACACTGTTACTTTTTTCAGTAACCAGTAATCTAACTAATTACTGTTGCTATCATTACAACGCCGTTACTGTTGCTAACAAGAAAAAGTGGTGCGGACGTGCTGAGGCTGTCTTCAGCTTACCGGGAGGTAGGGGGGGCGAAACAATCGCACAAGTGCTGCTGATTGAGGAACAATAAAGTAGTCATGGTAAACCAATCACATGATCAATTTAAGATTCCATGGAACCAAGACGCTATGTCAACCCAAGACAAGGGTGAAGTTTTAGGAGTGATGATGCCAAGAGAGAGTGAAAGAAAGAGTGAGAGAGAGAGTTTTGAGTGAGTGTGTAGTGTAGTGGATATTGTTGTTGTGTGTGTCAGAACAATGAGGCGACTGCTGAAGGTCACAGCTGCTGCCAAAAAGCCACCAAACAGTGTAAACGCTGTCTGCAGGTGGAAACAGGAGCAGCGACACACCTGCTGCTGTCAGGCCTGCAGGTATCAGCCTGTGATCTGCTTTTTTATCTTACAGTGGACAGAAATTATTTTTGGGAGGGGCACAAATAGATGATTGTGTGGCATCTTATTTGATGCAGAACAGCTGATTGTTCTGTAAATAGTTTCAATGGTTATAAAATAACAGCTTGGCTGCATTTTAGGTAAATAGCTGCATATAACTTTGTTGTTTGTAAAACCTGTGCATAGGTTTATATTTGCATTTCAAGTTAAGAGAATGATTTTTAAACATGTTTGTGGTTGTTACAGTAAAAACATAACTTTTTCTACTCGGATTTTATATTTTGTGTCTGGTTTCAGATCAGCTGTGCTGATACAGTATGTCAAATGAAAAAATAACTGTAAATTCAGACGTGTGAGGTTGTGCTGAAAAGAACGGCACCAAACAAAACAAGGCAGGATAAATCGTTTTTAAAGGTGAAATGACAAGTAGTCAAAAACACCCTCGACCACAGAGGGTTGAACATTTTTTAAAGTAACGCAGTAGTTACTTTTCCTAGAATTTAGTTACTTTTATAATAACTCTGTTAATAACTCAGAGATACTTTTTTGAAGAAGTAACTATTTACTATTACTAATTACTTTTTCAAAGTAACTTGCCCAACACTGGGTATACAGTATACATGTATAATCCAAATTCCAAAGAAGTTGGGGCGTTGTGTAAAACATAAATAAAAACCGAATACAATCTTTTTCAACATATATTCAAATGAATACACCACAAACACAAGACATCTAATGTTCAAACTGATAAATTTTGTTGTTGTTTTGCAAATCGTCACTCATTTTGAATTTGATGTCTGCAACACGTTCCAAGAAAGCTGGGACAGAGACAGCAAAAGACTGGGAAAGTTGAGGAATGTTCAAAACACACCTGTTTTCAACATTCTGCAGGTGAACAGGTTAATTGTAAACAGGTGTTTGTCATGATTCGGTATAAAGGTACTATCCCTAAAAGGCTCAGGTGTTCACAAGCAAGGATGGGATGACCACTTTGTGAACAACTGCGTGGGCAAATAGTCCAGCAGTTTAAGAACAATGTTTCTCAACGTACAATTGCAAGGAATCCAGGCGTTTCATCATATACTGTCCATAATATCATCAAAAGACTCCGAGCATCTGCAGAAATCGCTGCATGAAAGCGGGAAGGCCGAATACCAACACTGGATGCCCATGACCTTCGATACCTCAGGCAGCACTGCATTTTAAAACATCATTCTGTAAAGGATATTACCGCATGGGCTCAGGAGTACTTCAGAAAACCATAAAAATTCTGTACATCAATAAATCATGTTCATTTTATTCTAATGATCTCTCCTTATTGAACTATAGTTGGCTGAAACAAAGGCAGAGGGAAGGGCGAAGGCATGTCAGGAAGCAGTGAAAGAGAAGAAAAGGTGTGGAGATGAATGTAGGGGCACTAAATGTCAGATTCTGATTGGTGAAGGAACTGTTGGCTGATATGCTGGAAAGAAGGAAGGCAAGTGTATTATGTGTAAACCCAAGTAGAAGGGAAGCAAGGCCAGGAGTATTGGAGGTGGATTCAGACCATTGTATCATGGCATAGATAGGAACGTAAATTTTAGGAGTCATTTCTTGGAGGAATATTGATGCCTAGGGGATGTTTAATGCTGTCGGTGAGTATGTCCCACATGTTGGATGTCAGGAGATAAAGAGAAATTTTGAAGTAAGTTGGAGAGAATGTCCCCAAGGGAGAGAGTGTGATTGGCGCACACTTTGATGGACAGGAAGGAAACAGAGGTGAGGTTATGGATCAAGTGATAAGTATGGTGTTAAGAAGAGAAATGGACAGATGTTTGTAAAGTTTGCCGATAAGATGGAAATGGCTGTAGTGACCATGTCCTTAAAGAACACCTTCAACAGTTGTGCCTTGAACCAACTGTTGTTGTGATTTGGCGCTATATAGATCAAATTGAATTGAACACTTATATGAACTTGACTGACATCCCATTCTTAATCTGTAGGGGGTTAATACAATGTCAGCCCACCCTTTGCAGCCATACAACACGTTCTCATCCCAAAGTGTAACAAATTACGCCATGTGACACATTGTCGGTATGTTATGCTTTCAGCCTCCCAACACATCTCTATGTTACGCATTCAGAAATGTCAGGAAACATGAGAACTGTTTGGAATAAATCTACACATGTACATTTCGTTTTACTGTCATTAGGATTAATGTTAGGGTTAGGGCTGGAATACACAGTTGGAACACGTGTTACCGCCGGGAGCGTCATTCTATTGGATTCCATTCACAATCCGGCGCGTATCATAGGGACGCAGAAGGGTACCTTTTGCGTTCCTATTGGACGCCTCGGGATGTGACAAATCGTTGGTATGTTACGTGTCGGGAATGAGAATGGTCTGAGCCGTAAGATCTTCATCTCTTTTGGGAAGGCTTTCCATAAGGTTTAGGAATATATTCATGGGAATATTTGACCATTTCCAGTAATAATGGATTGGATTTATATAGCGCTTTTCAAGGCACCCAAAGCGCTTTACAATGCCACTATTCATTCACTCTCACATATACACACACTGGTGGAGGCAGCTGCCCTGGGGCAGACTGACAGAAGCGAGGCTGCCATATCGCACCATCGGCCCCTCTGGCCAACACCAGTAAAGTGTCTTGCCCAAGGACACAACGACGAGGACAGAGAGTCCGGGATCGAACCGGTGACCTTCCGGTTACAGATACGCTTCCCAACCCCCTGAGCCACGGTCGCCCCGACAGTAGCACATTTGTGAGGTCAGACACTGACTTTGGACGAGAAGGCTTGGCTCTCAGTCTCCGCTCTGAATCATCCCAAAGGTGTTCTGTTGGTTTAAATTGAGGACTCCGTGGAGGTCAGTCAAGTTCATACCAAACCCGCTCATCTATGTCTTTACGGACCTTACTGCACTGCTGTGTAGTTATCTTGAAACATGGAAGAGGCCATCCCCAAACTGTTTCCACAAAGCTGGGGCTTGAACGCAGCTGCTTGGCCATGGAAACCTATTCCATGAAGCTCTGTATACATTGTTCTTGAACTCATTTGAAGGCCAGGTGAAGTTTGGAAGTCTGTAGCGATTGAGTCTGCAGAAAGTTGGTGACGCCTTCAACCAACATGGAGTCAGCTCACACTGAAAAAGAAAGTTTGATCTTATGAGTGATTTTATGTGGCTTACCACTTGGGTTAGATGTTAATATTCCAAATTGCTTTCATTTTGGAATATTTAGTAGCAAGCAGATGGCCGCCCCTCCCTGAGCCTGGTTCTGCCGGAGGTTTCTTCCTTTTAAAAGGGAGTTTTTCCTTCCCACTGTCGCCAAAGTGCTTGCTCATAGGGGGTCATATGATTGTTGGGTTTTTCTCTGTATCTATGAAGCGCCTTGAGGCGACTTTTGTTGTGATTTGGCGCTATATAAATAAAATTGAATTGAATTGAATTGAATTGAAATTGAAGGAAATTTCACAACTGGACTTACTGGATTTACTGAACTCCTGAGAGCGACCCATTTGTTCACAAAGGTTTCTGGAAGCAATCAGCATGCCTATGGTGCTTGATGTTATACACCTGTGGCCATGGAAGTGATTGGAAGAATTCAGTGATTTGGAAGGTTGAATGGACACTTTTGGCCAAAAAGTGTATATATTCATATTGAATTTTCAGTCTGTTGATTTGCTTCATCTCTTACATTGTAATCTGAGAAGTTCATCTTGAAATTTCAATACTTGATGAATTGAATGAAATTGCGTCACGTGGCCATGGAACTGCTTGCGAGTCAGGTGTTTGATTCATTGTCTTCTGACCTACCAGCAGGTAAAGCAGGTCATCTACTAATTGGAAGGTTGGTGGCTTAAATCCTTTTAATCTTTTGTTCAGATTCTAAAGAATACAGTGAATTGGCAGCACAATTAGGAGAGATTCACTGGCTCAAATCCAGAAGTTTGGCCTGGAGCTGAGGTTACAGCATAATTACCTCCTGACTGAATTTCGGATCAGTTTCATTGTAGCTCATTCAGCCACATGTTTCTTCTGTACTTCATGGAAGCCACTCTTTGTCTCATTCTCCTCCCTCAGCTCAACTGCTCACTCTAAGGAAGAAATAAATAAATATGTAATGGCTGCAGATCTGATTGGTTGTCAGTTCACTTAAACAGCTGAATCGATAGACAGTTCCTATGGTAACAGGGAGGCTGGCGCCAAAAATATATGCAACATGCAGACTGGTGCATCTCCCACATACTTCACTGTTGCCTTAAAACAGTAGGCATGTCGCTAGTATAAAGATTGTAACTCTGAATTGAAAGCTAAGAACGAAAAAACAAAAATTTTTCTCCATAAATCATAAACTGTTCAACTTCCTGTTTTTGGTTTATGTTTATCATTTATAGACTTTCCCTTTGATGTAAGGAGTTCACCCAGGAAAGTTATCAAGTTCTCATACATCTGTTGAAAAACTCATGACTTCTACCATTATGACTTCTACCTGCTTATTTGTCTGGCAATCCGATGGACGAGGCTTGGGTTTGGTGGTTGCCAGTACAACTCTACTTGTCTGACTGTACTGAAGTATAAAGATTGGTGAAGGGGGGATCATGATGTGGGATTTATTTTCAAGATTTTGGCTCAGCCGCTTCGTTCCAGTGAAAGGAACTCCTGATGCTTCAGCATAACCAAGCCATTTGGGACAATTTCATTATTTGGGCATGGCACCTTCCAAAACGTTCCACCATGTCCACGCACCAGTTCACAAACCAAGGCCCTTAAAGATATGGATGCGCGAGTTTGGTGTGGAAGAAATTGACTGGCCTGCACGAAGTACTGACCTCACACCTGTAGAACACCTTTAGGATAAAAAAGAGTGGAGACTGCAGCACGATCTCACCCAATGTCAGTGCTTGAACTCACAAATGCACTTCTGGAACAAAGGCCAAAAATTCCCACAAACACATTCCTAAATGTTGTGGAAAGACTTTAAAATGTCATAAGTTCATATGCACATGAAGGCTGACAAGCAAATACGTTTAGCAAAATAGTTTATTTTAACTTATTTACTGCAGTTTAATAACTTAATCTGCAGTTTTTCTTTTTTTTATTGTCCGAGAAAGAGAAATCGAGTCTCTTTGGGCTTGAACATTACAGTTCACTGTGCGACCAAACGCAACAGTTGCATCTGAAAGCTTTTTAACGTCTTTCCCTTTTTTCCTCACAGAACTCTGGATGTCTGCTGTCAGACAGTTTTGTACTCTTACAACAGTTCAATTCAATTCAATTTTATTTATATAGCGCCAAATCACAACAAAAGTCGCCTCAAGGCGCTTCATAGATACAGAGAAAAACCCAACAATCATATGACCCCCTATGAGCAAGCACTTTGGCGACAGTGGGAAGGAAAAACTCCCTTTTAACAGGAAGAAACCTCCGGCAGAACCAGGCTCAGGGAGGGGCGGGGCCATCTGCTGCGACCGGTTCGGGTGAGAGAAGGAAGACAGGATAAAGACATGCTGTGGAAGTGAGACAGAGGTTAATAACGGATATGATTCAATGCAGAGAGGTCTGTTAATACATAGTGAGTGAGAAAGGTGACTGGAAAGGAAAAACTCAATGCATCATGGGAATCCCCCGGCAGCCTACATCTATTGCAGCATAACTAAGGGAGGATTCAGGGTCACCTGGTCCAGCCCTAACTATATGCTTTAGCAAAAAGGAAAGTTTGAAGCCTAATCTTGAAAGTAGAGATAGTGTCTGTCTCCCGAATCCAAACTGGAAGCTGGTTCCACAGAAGAGGGGCCTGAAAACTGAAGGCTCTCCCTCCCATTCTACTTTTAAATACTCTAGGAACAACAAGTAGGCCTTCAGAGCGAGAGCGAAGCGCTCTAATAGGGTGATATGGTACTACAAGGTCATTAAGATAAGATGGGGCCTGATTATTTAAGACCTTGTATGTGAGGAGCAGGATTTTGAATTCAATTCTGGATTTAACAGGAAGCCAAAACAGGAGAAATATGCTCTCTCTTTCTAGTCCCTGTCAGGACTCTTGCTGCAGCATTTTGGATTAACTGAAGGCTTTTCAGTGAGTTTTTTAGGACATCCTGATAATAATGAATTACAATCGTCCAGCCTGGAAGTAATAAATGCATGAACTAGTTTTTCAGCGTCACTCTGAGACAGGATATTTCTAATTTTAGAGATGTTGCGCAAATGGAAGAAAGCAGTCTTACATATTTGTTTAATATGTGCGTTGAAGGACATGTCCTGGTCAAAAATGACTCCAAGGTTCCTCACCGCGTTACTGGAGGCCAAGGTAATGCCTGGAGGCCATATTTCTAAGATTTTCAGGGCCGAGTACAATAACCTCAGTTTGATCTGAATTAAGAAGCAGAAAGTTAGCGGCCATCCAGGTCTTTATGTCTTTAAGACATTCCTGCAGTTTAACTAATTGGTGTGTGTCATCTGGCTTCATGGACAGATAGAGCTGGGTGTCATCAGCATAGCAGTGTAAATGTATGCTATGTCTTCTAATGATGCTGCCTAAGCATGTATAATGTAAACAGAATTGGTCCTAGCACTGAACCCTGTGGAACTCCATAATTAACCTCAGTGTGTAAAGAGGACTCTCCATTTACATGCACAAACTGGAGTCTATTAGATAGATATGATACAAACCACTGCAGCGCAGTACCTGTAATACCTACAGCATGTTCTAATCGCTCTAATAGGATATTATGGCCAACAGTATCGAACGCTGCACTGAGGTCTAGCAGGACAAGCACAGAGATGAGTCCACTGTCAGAGGCCATAAGAAGATCATTTGTAACCTTCACTAAAGCTGTTTCTGTGCTGTGCTGAGCTCTGAAACCTGACTGAAACTCTTCAAATAAACCATTCCTCTGCAGATGATCTGTTAGCTGTTTGACAACTACTCTTTCAAGGATTTTTGATATGAAAGGAAGGTTGGAGATTGGCCTATAATTAGCTAAGACTGCTGGGTCTAGAGATGCTTTTTGAGTAAAGGTTTAACTACAGCCAGCTTGAAGGCCTGTGGTACATAGCCGATCATTAGAGATAGGTTGATCATATTTAAGATCGAAGAATTAATTAATGGCAGGACTTCTTTGAGCAGTTTTGTAGGAATGGGGTCTAAAAGACACGTTGATGGTTTGGAGGAAGTAATTATTGAAGTTAACTCAGAAAGATCAATTGGAGAAAAAGAGTCTAACTTAACATCAATTGTACTAAGAGTAGCTGTAGATAATATTACATCTGTGGGATGATTACTGGTCATTTTTTCTCTAATGATAAAAATTTTATTTGTGAAGAAGTTCATGAAGTCATTACTAGTTAATGTTAAAGGGATGGTTGGCTCAACAGAGCTCTGACTGTTTGTCAGCCTGGCTACAGTGCTGAAGAGAAACCTGGGGTTGTTCTTATTTTCTTCAATCAGTGATGAATAGTAAGATGTTCTGGCTTTGCGGAGGGCTTTCTTATAAAGCAGCAAACTATTTCTCCAGGCTAAATGATGATCCTCTAGATTTGTGACACGCCATTTCCTCTCCAGATTACGAGTCATCTGCTTTAGGCTACGTGTTTGAGAATTATACCACGGAGTCAGGTACTTCTGATTAGAGACCTTAGTTTTCACAGGAGCTACAGTATCCAGAGTCGTACGTAGTGAGGAGGTGAAATTATTAACAAGATAATCGACCTCTGTTGGGGTAGCGTTCAGATAGCTGCTTTGCTCTGTGTTGGTACAGGGCATTGGAGATGATAACAGTGGGTGGATTATATTCTTAAACTTAGTTACAGCACTTTCAGAAAGACATCTACTTTGATAAAGTCTACTCTCCACCGCTGTGTAATCAATTATTGTAAATGTAAATGTTATCAGGAAATGATCAGACAGGAGAGGGTTTTCAGGAAACACTGTTAAATGTTCAGTTTCTATGCCATATGTTAAAACAAGATCTAGAGTGTGATTAAAGTGGTGGGTGGGTTCTTTTACATTTTGAGAGAAGCCAATTGAGTCTAATAACAGATTAAATGCCATGTTGAGGCTGTCATTTTTAGCATCTACATGGATGTTAAAATCACCCACAATAATTATTTTATCTGAGCTCAGAACTAAATTAGATATAAAGTCTGAGAAATCAGACAGAAACTCTGTGTAAGGCCCAGGTGGACGATAGATGATAACAAGTAAGACTGGTTTCTGAGTTTTACAGCTGGGGTGGATGAGGCTAAGCATCAGGCTTTCAAATGAATTAAAAGTCTGTCTTGGTCTTTCATTAATTAATAGGCTGGTGTGAAAAATTGCTGCCACACCGCCCCCTCGGCCTGTGCTTCGAGGTTTCTGGTAGTTAGAATGACTCGGGGGTGTTGATTCATTTAAACTAACATAATCATCCTGCTGCAACCAGGTTTCTGTGAGGCAGAGTAAATCAATTTGTTGATCAATTATTAAGTCATGTACTAACAGAGACTTGGAGGAGAGAGACCTAATATTTAATAATCCACATTTCACTGTTTTACTCTTTGGTTCAGATGTGGATACTGTATTGTTCTTTCTTTGTAATTGTTTATGTTTAAGTTGTTTGTTGCTGGTTTTTAGTTTGTTTTTTGTCTTTTTGGAAGCTGACACAGTCTCTATGGAGATGGGTTTTTGGGGGGGTAGCAGGAGGAGAGAAGCTGCAGAGAGGCGTGTAAGACTGCAACTCTGCTTCCTGGTCCCAACTCTGGATAGTCATATTTTGGGGGGTTTAATAAATTTGTCCATATTTCTAGAAATGAGAGCTGCTCCATCCAAAGTGGGATGGATGCCGTCTCTCCTAACAAGACCAGGTTTCCTCCAGAAGGTTTGCCAATTATCTATGAAGCCCACATCGTTTCTGGGACACCACTCAGACAGCCAGCAATTTAAGGAGAACATGCAGCTAAACATGTCGCTCCTGGTCTGATTGGGGAGGGGACCAGAGAAAACTACAGAGTCCGACATTGTTTTGGCAAAGTTGCACACCGATTCAATATTGATTTTAGTGACCTCCGATTGGCGTAACCGGGTGTCATTACTGCCGACGTGAATTATGATTTTACTGAATTTACGTTTACCCTTAGCCAGCAGTTTTAAATTTCCTTCAATGTCGCCTGCTCTGGCCCCTGGAAGACAATTGACTATGGTTGCCGGTGTCTCTAGCTTCACATGTCTGAGAACAGAATCACCAATTACCAGAGTTTGACCCCCGGCGGGTGTGTCGCCGAGTGGGGAAAAACGGTTAGACACATGAACGGGTTGGTGGTGTACCTGGGGCTTCTGTTTAGGACTATGCATCCTCCTCACCGTGACCCAGCCGCCCTCTTTCCCCAGCTGCTTGGGGTCTGCCGGGGAACAGCTAGCGGGGCCTACGCTATCTTCGGCTGCACCAGCTACAGGGGCCTGGCTAGCTACGGGTGAATGAAGGGTGCGAAGCTGAGTCTCCAATTCAGTAATCCTGGCCTCCAGAGCTGCAAATATGCTACATTTGTTACAGATATCATTACTGCTAAAGGAGGCCGAGGAGTAACTAAACATCTGACACAATGAACAAGAAAGTGCAGGAGGGAGAGGTGAAGTAGCCATGGTGCTAACGAGTCGGCTACGAGCTAAGCTAAGCTAGCGAAACAGTACAGAGACAGTGAGTGAATACTTTGGCTATAAATTAGGTAGTGAGTACACAGAAAGTGTGCTTCGGATGAAGCACGTGAAGATTATACTATGAAAGAAGAATGTATTTAAAAGTTGTTAATTAAATTGCTAAGCAAATAAGCTACTCAGAAACACCACTGTGTTTGAGCAGGAACAGGAAGTGATACTCTACCGCAGAGCGAGCGAACACCAAGTGACAGCGCCACCATTTATGTCCCAATTTCTTACTTGTAATATTCTGAATTGTTATTGAACGGACATATGCTGCCTTGGTAATTTAATTATAGAAAAAACACATTACATGAGCTGACCTGTACTACTTCTGTAATTGAATTATGTGTCTGTGTTGCATGTAACCTGTTCCTCAACACTGGCAGGTAGCACAGGTGGCAGCTGTGACCTGTCATTGCTTTTTCAGCTTGTTAAAACTCTACATTTTCTTCTTACTTACATATACACATACTAACGTTTGCAACACTTATTCAATCTTTGCTGTGTGATTTCTGCTTACGTTGGGGAGAATCTGTTCAATTCATTCGTGGCCAGTTTTTTCCAGTCTAAAAGTTACAACTCGAGTAAAGTAACACACACGTTACTTACATTATTGCGTTATACAGCATGTCAAAGATTCTTCGTATCACATTCCCACATCCTTCTGTACCCACAGTATTAGTCCCATCCTGTGTCTCTTTAGTTTTCCATTAAGTGTGCAAATCACTCAGCCAGCAGACCTTCTGTTTGCATTTTCACTCACCAATTCTTCCCCTTCAGTCCCGCCTGCTTGCTCACGAGCTTCCATGGAGCTTCACATCAAGTGAAAGCTGTTCTACTTTTTCTTTTGTATTTTAAATTTACCAAAACAAAATGAGACAATCAGATTTGTTTCTTCAAATCAGTGATGCTGCTACTTATGTTCCATCTGACATTGTTATTTTAAAGATAACACTCAGCTTCCTTTATGTTCCTACAGCACTCCCATGGTTTTTGCATGCTACTGTGGTCTGAGATCATGACTAAGCGTGTGTGTGTGTGTGTGTGTGTGTGTGTGTGTGTGTCTGTGTGTTTGATAGAGGTAGTGATGTAGGGATGACGCCCACTTTGAGGGAGGCTAACTGGTGTTTCAGTTACACAGGTCTTGTTATATACATCTTGTGTGACGGGTGCATGTTAGTGTCCAGTAACCTAATAATGTAGTAGTACAAATTTAAGGTGACCTTGAGGGTTTTTAAAGGTGGCTTTGGTTAAAAATAATAATAATTATTATTATTTGCAAGTCACGTTTTCTTTTTAACACTGTTCATGTGCTGATGCTCCATGACTGTTTTACTTTGGTGGCCACAGTCATGCCTAACAGCACAAATCTCTCTTGTAATCACTACCACCTTCAGCCTTGGCTAACGCAACCTGCTAACCAGGCTTAGTGTAAGCTTTGATCACTCACTCAGTGCTGCAAGACCTCAGTGAAATTAGAAGACTAGCAGCAAAATATGAAAAATGCTTTTAAAAATCTGTAGTTTTACAACAGATGTATCCTGATTTTACTCTCATTTTAATCATAAACAATGGCATTTATCCAAAACCTTCACCTTGCAACAGTTAACAGCAGTTTTCACAACACAGCTTGTTTTTAGGGAAAATGTCATTGAGGAGAAAATCATTAACTATGAGTACACACATTTGAAAGACAAGTATCAAACATGACTGGCTATTGTAAGCCATCAACGTCTGCCACGTATTTTCAATGTAAGAAAGAACATTAGCATGAAACTTTGCAGATTTTATATTAAAAAGGTGACATAGAAGCCATTTTGATAGTGAGCTTGTTGCGCAATATAAGCTTAATATATTGTTTAATACATTACGTTATACCACCAACTACCATAGAAGGTCTTCAAACCCATCAGGATGAGCACTGTCACAACCCTACACAATGATCACTGGTGTGAATGTCTCTGACCAAACAATCAGAAACAGAATTCATGAGAGTGGCCTGCAGGGCCACTAGTGGGCTCTAGTGGGCTCTAGTGGGCTCTGTACTCACTATTTGGCACAGTTCAGTCGAACTAGGATTTGCCATAGAATACCAGAATTGGCAGGTCTGCCACTGACAGTCAATGTGTTTCTGTCTGACGCTACGAACACTGTTCTACGTATGTGGCAAGAGAGCGCAGGTTGGTCTCTCTATATCAGTCACTCACTGATTGTTTTTATATTAGTGTGTGCTCAAACAAGGGACTTTTTTCATATTTATATGAATATGAAAAGTCTTCATATTTTAACTAGCCCATACTCAAACATTTTTGTGATGTACACAATATTGCTAACAATATTTGCTCATCTGCCTTCACACGCATATGAACTTCAGTGACATCCCTTAATCATACTTAATCCATAGAGTTGAATATGATCTTAGTCCACACTTTGCTGCTACTACAGCTTCAACTGTGCTGGGAAGGCTTTCCACAAACTTTAGTTTTGTTCACTTTTAAAATTCTAAATAATTTAGCGCCCAGCTATCTTTCCCAACTCCTCCACTTGTACAATCCCAATAGAGCACTTAATTCGTCCAATCAGATGCTCCTAGCACAACCTAGGAGGTGACCGGGCCTTCGCAAGCGTAGCACCCAGACTCTGGAATAACCTCGCCGGTTCATATTCGTGCCGCCGAGTCTATCCAGTCTTTTAAATCACGTCTTAAAATCTATCTTTTTACTTTGGCTTTTGATTCTTACGAGTTGGCTTGTTGTGTTGTCACCTATTGATTCCTGTCCTGTCTTTATTGTTTTGTTTTAATTGTCTCATGCGTTTACTGACTGTGAAGCACTATGGCCAACTTTGTTGTTTTTAATATGTGCTATATAAATAAATTTTGATTTGATTTGAAAGTGTGTTTATAGGAATTTTTGACCATTTGTTTAAAAGTTCATTTGTGAGGCACTGAACGGAAAGGCCAGGCTCACAGTCTCCGCTCGAATTCATCCCAAAGGTGTAATACCAGGATGAGGTGAGGACTCGTGTGCAGTAATGTTGGAACAACAAGGTGCTCAAATCCTCAGATTTTCCCCACAATTGTCCAAATGTCTTGTCTACACGGCCGAAGAGCTCTAGTTTTGTCTCATCGGACCAAAGGACGTGCTTCCAGTATGCATAATCCTTTTCTAGGTTGCTGTTAGCAAACTTCAGTCTGGCTTGAAGGTGTCTCTTCTGCAGAAGTGGTGCTTATTTTGCTCTCCAGCCTTGCAGTCCATTCCTGTGCAGGGTTGCTGGCGGGTGTTCTGTGGTCCTTAGACATATTGCATACTAGTTTTCTTTCCAGAGTCTTTGAAATCTTTCAAAGCTCTTTCTCTGCACTGTTGTTTTGTACTATGTGTCTCTCTTTTCATGATGATAATTTTCACTCCAGTTCTTGACTATAGGAAACACCACAGTATCTTTGCATAGCCATTTCCTGCTTTTTGAGCATCAGCAAATGTTTTTCTCAAGTCTAAACTAATTTCATTTGCTATTGGCAGAGGTGGGACCAAGTCATTGTTTTGCAAGTCTCAAGTAAGTCTCAAGTCTTTATCCTCAAGTCTCAAGTAATGTCAGGCAAGTCAGAGTCGAGTCTCAAGTCACTGGTGTAAAAGTCCGAGTCAAGTCACAAGTCTGAAACTTTGAATTTCAAGTCCTTTCGAGTCTTTAAAAAAAACAAACGAAAAAATAATGTTGCAGTTATGCTAAATGTAAATATTAGACCATGTAATTTTTAGATCTGTGTTTTTCTCAACACATGACAAAATAGTGAACTTAGAAAATATACACAAATTGTGAAATTGCACCTCTTTAAAATGCAGCTCAATTAAACCTAGCTCCAAGAATAATTTTCACCGACAGTTCTGAGATAAGCTGCATGTTATTCTTGGATGCGGTTGTAGGACCGGCTTTAAAATCGCATGACAAAAATATCATACACATTAAAAAAAACTGTATCACCAACGTAGCCTGGACAACATTTGCTAGTTAGATGAAGTCAGCTATCTCATCGTAGCATATTTATATGCATATTTATAATTACACGGTTCTTGGAGTGAGTGCATACACTCATGAAGTTTAGTAACTTCAGGTCACTGCAACAAGCCCAGGTACAGTTTACCGACGGATGGGTGCAGGACCTTGAAATGCACCGTGTAGAACGAAAGACCATCGTACGTATCATAAGTTTACCAGTCTCACAAATCGTCGTCATAAATACACATTCCTTAACCGTTTATTAATAGGACCTTTGAGCTCAATGGTAATTAATTAGCAGTGGAAATAATTTCTGGTAGCATCACAGAAATGTAGCAGTGACAACAATATTGTATGCTGTAATCGTACTGGGCAATTAGTGATACAAAAAACCTGTTTTATCCTGTGAATAAAAGTATATGTTTTTGTCAATGTACCATAATAACAGAAGCGAAACGCAATATTGTGTCAGGATAATTCACTATTTATGCACAATAAACAAAGGAGCATAGCGCGACAATTTCTGTTCAGCGCCAGACTTGCTTGTAACCTATATCACCAATTATGTTATGAAAATGACGTATTAACTACAACAGCAGACTGACCTTTGTGTAAATGCTTGGAGCAGACTAACCTGTGAGCTGGAGTGTTCTGGGACGTTATAATTGGTCTTTGAATGGCTGCAATCCAGACCATCCGTCGCCTCTTTGTTACTTCGGAAACATGGCTCGAACAATTTCTCTTCAACGAAGTAATCCGATAACAACCGATCTCTTTACCCGTCGGCTTCCCGTGGCTGTCATGCGACCGGCTATTGCAGTTAATAATACAACAGCTTCTTGACATTTTTGTGTTTCTTTTTATCGCTGTATAACTGATTTTAATTGAAAGCCTGCGTGCGCTAGTACCGCTTGCCACGAGTTCCCAGAATCCTTTGCGGTTCTACCCGTGAATGACGTCACATTTTCAATCTCTATATAATATGCATGTTAAATTTTATATTTGGGGTGAAATATCAAGTCTTTTCAAGTAAACCGGTTCAAGTCCAATTCAAGTCCCAGGTCATTGGTGTAAAAGTCCAAGTCAAGTCACAAGTCTTAGAACATTTTTTCAAGTCAAGTCTAAAGTCATAAAATTAATGACTCGAGTCTGACTCGAGTCCAAGTCATGTGACTCGAGTCCACACCTCTGGCTATTGGTATAATGCTTTCAAGTGACAGTTGAAACCCTTGCTTAAGTTTTTAAACTTTGTGTAAACTAGAATATAACCCTTAGTTTTACTTTGAGCATTATAAAGTTAAAGCACGTCATTGCAAAGCAGTGATTTATGTTATGGCTCAATAGAGAGACCAGCTAATAATACTGAATCAGGTCATTAAAAAATAGTAATCTGTTATTGTGTTCAGATACATGTAAAGTTTCTTTCTGAAGAAAACAAGTGAATGCAGAAATTCTGTGTTGAAAATCTATTGCTCCAGTCAGTAACCTTAAACTAATAATTTGTCCCTGTGTGTCTGCAAACATCTTCAAAGGCAGTGATGGCATTTAAATGGTGTTTTGTGAATTAAATGAATCAGCATCATCTAGCTTAGTTCTGTGATATGGTTTCAACTACGATCAGCGAGACCTAGATCATGTTTGTAGAGGGAAAGGCCCAAACGCAGACTCACAGGCAGGTGAATATTAATAACCAACAATGCATTTATTAAGGCTGATGTCCGTGGTACAGAACTAAGATGAAAACAGAATGTGAAAGGCAACAAGGAAACCTTTATGACCAAAACCTAGACTGGGAACGAACACTAGGCACTGGGGACACCGGCCTCAGATGTCATCAGGCCATTCAGTGGGCGTTATAAGCAGAAATCAGCACCATAGATATGGGCCAGCAGGGGCCATCTCCACCTGCTAGATTGTTCAGAAGGTTGTTATCATCCATCCAGATGGAGGATCACTAACAGGAGCGTGGAAGACTCCAGAATCCACTCTGGCTGGAATCCTGTGATACAGCAGTGTTTACAGGTAAGACGTTTAAACGGACAGCATTTATAGAATGACTATTAAAAGTCAGCGAGTGTCAATAATGTTAATGTGGTTATGTTAGTAATACACATATAACAGCTTTGAGATGCATTTGTAAATATTATTACGTTTGACTGTCTTTATGGCGCTAGCTTAAAGTTATGGTGTAAAGGTTAGCTTATAGTGTAATAAAGCGGTTACTGTTTAAACAGTGATTAGACAGAAATGTTACTGGTTAATAAAGTTACCAGAAAACAGATTCACAGCAAATATCTCGATTAGCTTCAATGCATCTGTAATAAATATGTGCAAGTTTCAGTGCTTCGTTTAAACTGTATGATACTGACCCAGGGTCAGTGTAAAACACAATCCCAGCTGTGTGAACAAAGCCTGGCTCCTTTAATCCTGCACGACAAACCTCAGGATGCAGGTTATTATTACTCTTTCCTGCTGGCACACCTGTCACACCTGAGAGGCAGCTGGAAACTTACAGTAACGTTTACATCAGGGGTGCTCAATCCCAGTCCTCGAGAGCTACTGTCCTGCAGCTTTTAGATGCATCCTTGATCCGACACAGCTGAATCAAATGAATGGCTTGTTATCAGGCCTTTTCCAAACTTGATGGCATGCTGAAGAGGTAATCAAACATTTGATTCAGCTGTGTTGGAGTAGGGATGCATCTAAAAGCTGCAGGACAGTAGCTCTTGAGGACTGGGATTGAGCACCCCTGGTTTACATCATGCAAAGACTGCCAGACTCTGTAATACTGTAGATCACAGGTGTCGAACTCCAGGCCTCGAGGGCCGGTGTCCTGCAGGTTTTAGATGCGTCCTTGATCCATCACAGCTGATTTAAATGTCTAAATTACCTCCTCAACATGTCTTGAAGTTCTCCAGACGCCTGGTAATGAGCTAATCATTTGTTTCAGGTGTGCTGATCCAGGGTGAGATCTAAAACTTGCAGGACACGGGCCCTCGAGGCCTGGAGTTCGACACCCCTGCTGTAGATGATCAGTGACTCAGGTTACCAGTAAACATTAAAAGGTACCTCTCTGTCTGTGTGTCTGTGTTGAACCTTTTATAATCAAATTTTAAGTTTTGGACTTTTCCCTTTGAAGACACGTTGAAGAGCTCACAGAGATTTGAAGTTGCAGATTTAGGAGCATTAGGCCCGATGATGGTGTGTAATGCCTGTACTTACCTTCTGCACTGTGTTTTTGTTACTAATTTATGTTTCTTGTTGTTTAACACAGATTTCAGAGGAGCACTTTTAAAGTATCCTTAATACTTTCAAGCAGAACTGGATTGGAAACCAAAAAAAGCTTTTTCTGAGCCATGAGAGCTGACGGGATACAACTTTTTAAAATCAGAAACAAAGGTGAGCAACAACTGTTAATGTGATTTTAACATGATCGTCATTTATATAGCGATCTTGTATTTCTTAAACATTTCCAGGACGGTGTCTGGCAGTTTCTTCATCCACAGAAGTTTCAGTTATCAGAGTGGGATTGGCTGAGTCTCCTGAAGAAGTCCACACCATTTACAGAAATGTTTCACAGAAACTGATTTCTCTACCAAAGTGTGGAGTAGTGCGTTTCCATAGATCACCTCTGTATGAATGTACTTCTTAAAGTGAGTGTTTGTCCTCTGTTGTTCCTCAGGTACAGTGAATGATATTAACGGCAGGGAAACAACACTGGGGGAAGACAAGAAGGAGAAGTGTTTCCAGGAGGAAGCTGCAGTGAGGACACACTGAGGTCAGAGGTCAGAAGCTGAAACAGCTCAGCTTTATATGCTAGGTTACAGAAACAAATCTAAATATATTTATAAATAAACTTTATAGTGATATTTTAAATAATAATCATCATTATGATTAAAATATCAAACACTTCAGTGGATTTTGTGTCACATGTATTGTGTTGGCCCTGTGATAACCTGGCAGCCTGTATACAAACAGGAAAGCAGACGTGTGTGATATAAATGTAAATGTGCTACATATGAAGTGTGTCATCAGGTTTGTCTCATGCTGATGGACCTGCATTCTTACATTGAAGAGACTGTTAAAGTCTTGCATTCAGTTAACAATAACGGGTCCAGTCTGTTTGGTTAAATGCAGTTTGTTGTCTATTTATTCACACGTTTTCTTAAGTGCGTATCCAGCTCAGCATCACAGTGGAGCTGGATTTGTTCAATAAATAAACCTCCAAAAGTTAACAATAAACCTGCATCCGTGTACGTCGTTGTCCACAGGATGAGACAATCAAAGTGATCAAACTGGAAGACTGTGGAACATGTTAATGTTTGTGTGTTTGTGTCTTTCTAACAGTTCCTGGTGAATCACAGCAGAACCATAAAGGCTGCTGGACTGCAGGACGGCTTAGCCCTGAGAAGCCATCCAGTTACAGGAGGAGCAGGTAGAAGCTGTTTTCAAAGTAGCTGGGCAGGTTTCATCTCAAGTAAGCGATTACCTGTTCGTTCATCTGTTCTGCAACTTACAGGACATTTAAGGACGTCTTTTGAGCGTCTAGTTGGATGTTATTCTGGTCACGCCCATGGTCATTTGCAACAATGGACGTACTTTTCATGTTCATCCAGTAACTTAGTAAATCATAAAACATTATTATCATAAGACCTTTGGAGTGACGGCTTCTACAAGGAAGAGTCACAGTGTTGGACGCTCCACGCAAAGAGAAAAGCTCTTTACAGTTTTTAATCATTCTGACCATAAACAGCTTTTCCAGGTTTGATATTCTTTGACATACAAGTCGGGTTATGGAAATTAATTAAAAGGTTCCTATGTCACATTGAGCCATTTACACTAACCAGTGACAGTATGACTATGTGCACAGATGTGCTTCCAAGCTAGAAGCTCTACTCATGTTCAGCTAAACACCTAACAGGGAACAGGTACTCCAGCCCAAGCCGACATGATATAACCGCACATGCAGCCCAGCCACAAAGTGAACCAACTCATTGAGTTACAGACAACAGGGCACCAAATGCACCCAGAGTCTAAACTAACCAGCCTGCACCAAACTGACATTTCTTCCTCCTAAGTTAAATGGATGGAAGTTAAATACGTACATAAAAACATAAAAACCACTCGTTTCCACACAGGAGTTCCCTGACACCGAGTGTTAGTTGTACTGAGCAGATACCAACAATCGTAAGACTACCGGAGACAATGCACTGAATTATTGTTATCCTAATTATTTCACCCGACTGGTTTCAGCTCCGATGTTCTGCTTTTTCCTTTTGGTAGATCAAAGAGAATCGTGATGTTTCTGCTTCCATTTTGATTCCAAGAAGAAGAACGCTTCAAAGAAGTGGCGTTCATGGTCCACAGTGTGACGATCGTGGCCACACACTGCATGTGCTTTTTAAAGCAACATGTTTCTTCACTTCAAAAACTTTGACATATGGCTTGTTGTTTGGATATGTGTAATATTAGTGCATGTTAGGGTTTGTTACTGAAAATTGTTCACGTCTGTTTTGTATTTTGATGATCGCAGCAAAGATACTGTTTTAAAAAGTTTTGTTTTCAGAGCCTTTCTTTAAAATCCTGAGCCTGTAGTTTTACATGAATGTTACGTTTTCATTTCTGATCTTGTAATGCTTGCACTACACTGTGCACGTCTGCATTAGAGACATCTTAGTTACCTATTTGTGAGACTGAGCTGCTTGACTATTATTTGGAAGTGTATGTAAAAAGCATGATATCGTTTCTTTTTTAATGTGATGGACTGAACTCAGGAGGTATCTGCTTTTGACCAAAGATTAATCTGATCTCATTTCTACCTGTATCTACTGTTTCAAGATTTAGCTGAAGTTTGCTCAACTTTAATTGTTTATTCCAGCTCTCATAGTGCAGCCATGAGACAGACCTATTAAACTCAATGCACGATGTAAAGTTCATAATTCTCTGACAAATAAAACTGTAATAGCAAACATGAACAGCTGTGCTTATTTCTGAGATATGAATGTTTGTAAACATAACTTTATTTTTCAAATGTGTTCATATTTAGAGAGTTAGAGACGGTGATGGTGAATCTGAGCTGATGGTCAGCAGAAAGTAAATATCTCTTTGTCCCTTCAGGCTTAGAGGGAACATGTTCTGCCCGGTGTTGTAGGGTCCTGATTACTTCAAGTTGGTGTTCCAGAGGGTGATGGAGTCAGGGCTGGACTGGGACAAAAAAGCTTTGCTAGGCCCGCCCCTGCACAGTTACCAGCTGTCAGCTACTTAGAAAAGGATCCTGGTGTTATTTGTCTCTCAGAAACAGTTCATAACTTCAACTCATCCATGTCACCTAAAAGGTAAACCTGTTTCTCCATCACAGCTCTGATGATTCAGTAAGGACATCTCCTGGTTTCATCTTCATGTTTCCCTCTCATCACATATCCAAACCGACATCATGACCAGCAGCTTTACAGCTGTGGCTCCAGCAAACATCAGCTGATACTAGAAATTAATATTAAATAAATTCTAACAACAGCTGATCAAGCTTAAACGTGCTGCTGTTGTTTAGCGCGACATCCGCTGGTTTCCTCTTTCTGGCGCAAAGTGACTTGTGTCAGAAAAGCCGATCAGCTGATCATTGATCAGTTTCATGATTGAAGTAGAAACAGGAGAGGGAGGGGACAGAATGAGAGGAGAAGAGGCAGCTGTGCAGCGTAACGACAGAATAAATCCAGCTTTGTGTCTTTTTCATTGTAGCTGAAGTCCGGGACAAACTGTGTTCCTTTACATCTCAACACGAAACGCGTAATATTTTTTCTGGATACGAGACGATTCCGTGTTTTTACAGGACGGTTGGAAACTCTACAGACTAACCTTATAAATAAAGTTCACCATCAGTGACATCATAGAACCACCCAGCTGTATAGAAACGCCGTCATGCTAGCTAGCACGCAGTATTGTACTAGCTAGCATGTTATTGTAACTGACTGTAAAAAGTCAGCATAACGAAAATAAACTCCACCTAAACTTGGTTTATATCTGACCCAGAGAGACTGCAGGTCATAACTTCTTACCTGAAGTTCAGTTCACCTGACACTCGGACTGGTGGCTGCCTCGGGTCTCTCCTCCTGCCTCCCGTTTCCCTCATCCACCTGCTGCCTCTGTGGAAGCTCCACCAGAGCCACCACCAAACAACTGAGTTATTTTTACACATCTGCCAGCATCTGGCCAATCCACCAGCTTTTATTGTTCATGTCGTTACAAAAAACAAAACCAAAGAAAACCCCATTGGCCCATGAAAATGAAAAATCACCATCGGCCAGTCCAGCTGTGGTGGGAGTCACAGAGGAGGTACTGGTCTGTGTGTGTGTGCTTCAGCTAAACTTCACTGTTGAGGTTTCCATTCTCCCCATTGTGCACAGCAGAGTCCAGGAATAGCAAACTGTTATCTTTGTGTCTTCCCTGGTGAACTTTATGTTCAACTTTATGTTACATCCACAGAGTTGATGTGAGCAGTGACGGATTCCACGTCTTAGGTTTTGATTTTGACCCAGGTGTCCTCAACATCTCTGTACCAGTGGCTAGGTGCTGTCCCTTTAAAAGAGCCGGAGAAGATGGTTTGAAAGAGGCATGAAAGAAGCCATCAGGGGAAAAGAGGGAACACACATATATAAAGGAAGCTTTTAAAACATGCGGTTATCCTAATTATTCTTTCATCAAATCAGCAAAGATGCACAGAAAAGAAGGTCAGACACCAACTAGGGAGGATCGGAAAGACAAACGCAACAACATTGTCATCCCCTATGTAGCAGGTTTATCAGAGGAGTTTTCTCCAAGCACGACATCCCAGTGTACTTCAGACCCAGCAACACGCTCAGACACAAACTGGTTCATCCCAAACACAAACTCAACAATGTAGTGCATGCGGTACAGTGCAGCGAGGAATGTCCAGAGCTCTACATTGGAGAGACCAAACAGCCACTTCATAAACGCATGGCAGTGGTTACAAACAGAAAGACAAGCAGCCCATCAAACTTACTGAGAGTGTCTCAAAGCAGAGCAGACAGGCCAACAAGGATCAGATGCTGAATGTCTCAGGGACACGCTCACCTGTGGTGCTCACTGAATGCTGCTTTCACCGACTGTCTCAGTCTTTTATTGAAGTCGGCTGGTTGGACAGTGATAGCCTGCCCATCTGAGGAAGAGTTTGAAAACACTCACGGCGATCATTATTTTGTGTTACGGTCAGAGTTGGATGGTAAATGTTGTCCTTTAAAATGTTTTTGTATTTAAAAGTACGATAATTTAAGGCTAAAATAGTGATCCACGTCCCTTTACCTGGATGTTTTCTTTGACGCTGGATGATGACTCCTCTCTCTCCAGTTCCAGCCTCGGAGATCACAGCCAACATCTGCAGCAGGAGAGAAAGTTAAATTAGTTTCTTATGCCTTTTTTCTCCATGTTTAGAAAAACACTAAAATAACCAAGCAAAAATAATATTAAAGATTTACACCCTTCATTAGCCAAACAATAAAAACATCTTCCTTTTATTCATGTTCTCCATTCCTGCTCACATCAGGTGTCACATATCACAGCAAATCGCAGTGAATGTAAAGCACATGCTTTATACAACATGCGCCTCTATAAAGAACATTAAAGAGTTTCTACAACTCACAACTATTTCTACTTTACTGTGGATAGTTGATCTGCCGCCTCGGATCAGAATCAGCAGCGAGTCGAGGTGGTGACATGGACTCGTGCCCTTTGTGACTCTGGTAGTTCTTCTGAGGAAACACCACCATTTCTCCAAACTGCACCACCTGTGAGCACCAGAGATGGGCAGTAATGCATTACTTACTTTTTTCAAGTTACGACTAAAGCAAGGGATTACTATTGCAAAGGTCATTAGATTACTGTTACTTTCCCGTAAGCACGCTGCGTTACTAAACCGTGAGAGTGTCTCATGAAACACCCGGATCCCCCCACTGACATGACTGCTGTGGGATAACCTCCACCCACCCCAGATTTTAGAGTGACAGGACTCAGTGACGCTGAATCTTTGATTCTATTTATTTTCTGCTGTGTTTTACTTTCATCTATTTGAAAGAGTGTAAACACAAAACATGATTTTATTTTATATGCTGGAATATGCAGGAAATAGGTTTAAATGTTAAAGAGTTTCTTCATGTCAGACACTGCTGTACATAATTACATTTTTGCTTAATGCAATGTGCTTAATCTTAAAAGATTAAAACTAATAAAACAAGTTTTAAAAGAGACTTTTTATTTGATTCAATTTTATATGATGATTATGCAGAAAAATAGAATTGGCTGAAAGCTCTGTTGCTTTATTACATAGGCTGTGTATCATGTTTTTAAAAGTAACTGAATAATAAAGAAACTAATTACTTTTGAAAATAAGTAATCTGTAAAGTAACGGGATTACTTTTTGGAGAAGTAATTAGTAACTAATTACTTTTTTAATTGACCAACACTGTTCACTAACAGTTGAAGTAGTGAGCTACATTCATGTGCATCACACAGCAAGACTTCAGGAAGAATTTAAGCCATTTATTTGCAACCGTGTGTTATCATTACGGTTACTGAGTCACGGGTGAAATGTTGAGACTGACAGAGTGGATTACAGACAGGTGAAGAACCAGGTGGGCTGCTGGCTGTACAGAATGACCAGAAAACCATAGTGGACCTGAGCACAGAGACCAGAGTGTGGGGAACGAATGAAGAGCAGATAAAGACTGAAATCCCCAGCAGAGCTCGAATCAGACTGTTTCAGGCCTGAAGAGCAGAGCTGAGGATTGAAAGAGATGCAGACTGAGGTGGAGCAATGAGAACGGTGGATGAGAGGGAGGCTACAGATAAACTTCAACTTTTGTACTTTTATAATAATCTTTTCTATTTTGTTGTAGCCACCTGTCGTTAGTTTGAAAATGCAGACAATAACTGGGTCAATCTTTCACAGTGAGCGAAATTTTAGAAAATGTTTTGTTCATTTTGAACTTTTCCACAATGCTATTCTTTTACAATAACCCCATTCTGTAGATGTGCTAGGTATTCTATCATAATCTGTAATGAAAATATCCAAATTAATTTGTAAAAGTGAAAAAAAACTTTATTTATTTATTTATTTTACTTTAAAAAAAAAATTCAAGTGAGATCCTGTTGGCTCCCGAAATTTCCCCCAGGGGAGATTTCCCACTGGAGCAGTGATGACACTCTGCGCTCAGCCTTCAACCGCGATTGAAGTTGATGGTCATGTGGTGCGCCGAGGCTCCCCAGCCTCAGTCAGGTGGTGGGGGTGTGGCGGCGGTGTGGTCCCTGGCTCAGCTGCAGGGGAGGGTTAAATTTAAATTCATGTTACGCATTTCCACTTTACTTCAGTCCATTTTAAATGAGCATTGGCCCAAAAAAGGCGGAGCATCACTGGGTAATGGATCGTGTTCACATAAGTCTTCTTCTTTGCATGATAAAACTTTTGCCGTGCAGTGATTTAGTGAGAACTATGCCTGTTTTTAATGAGTGTGGTCTGAGGGTCTGACTGTCACAGTCAAGTCTGATATTCAGCCTTTTTGCATCTGAAGATTTCTCCAGATTCTCTCAATCTTTTGGTGACATTATGTATTCTACATGTTGAGATATTCAAAATCTTTGCAGTTTTTCACAGAGGAACATAGTTTTTGATTTTTTTTTCACAATCTGCAAATGCAGTTTTTTGTAGGTTGGTGAGTCTCTGTTTTCTTCTCTGTAAGAGGCTCTTTTATACCCAGTCACACTGCTGACCTGTTCCCATATGAAACTTTTCCCAAACTGTTCCTTTTTCTTTTTCCAGCCTTTTGTTATCCCTGTCACAACTTTTTTGAGGCTGTCACTAAATGAGCTAATATATTTCATGGAGTAGTAAAATATCTGAATTTAAACATTTGATATGTTTTCTATCTTCTATTGTGAATAAAATATGGATTAATGGTGTTCAAGTCAAATGCAAGTCATCACATTGACTTGACTTGGGATTGTAAGCTCCGGGCATATGCATCAGCTTTTTGCTGCTTTGCATACAAGACAGAAGGAAGAATTTTAATTTTTATCAAATTAAATTGAATTCATTTCATGGAATTGTTAATAAGTCTCACCTATACTGTCTGCTCATAGTGGTCACATATGGTCCTCCTTCTCTCTCCAGAACAGGCCGGCAGCAGTACATGAGCCAACCCACAATGGCCAGCCCCAGCCCTGCATGAACCCTGCCCTGATGAACACTCCCTGGGTGAGAAACTCTTTTGTTTTGTTTTTTCACCCCATCCAAATTGCGTACACTGTGCTGGCAGTGATAACGCAATCACTTCATTCTCTGCACTTCTTTTGACAGTATTTACAGTGATCATGCTGTATGTGGTCATTTGTTTCAAACTATTATAAATGGACGGGTTCTTTAAAGCAATTTTCTACTCTGAGAACTCAAAACACTTTTCAAATTCAAATTCAAATTTTATTTGTCACGTACACAGTCATACACGGTACGATATGTAGTGAAATGCTTGGACAACTGCTCGTGACCTAAAGAAAACAAAAAAGGAAAAGGCTATGAATAAGATAGGAAATAAATATGAAAAATTAAAAAGGGTAAATTTAACTAGGAAGGAATAAAATATAAATTAAGGTTAAAAATGAAATAACTGTACAACACAAATTAGAATGAAGGGTAAATTTAACTGGGAAGAATAAGATAAAATATATAAATTAAAGTTGAAAATAAAATAACTGTACAACAAAATACACAATATAGAACTATACTTTATGTGACTTGCCTTATTCACATGCTTTCTAACAGTCACACACATTCATACAGTGAAAGCATCGGAGAGTATCAGTATTTGAATATTTTAGCGTGCAGACTGGAGACCAGAGCAGCCATTAGTGATGGGTCAATGGAGTGTATAGCATATTGCCCTTATTGTGTCAACACAACGTTAACACTGTGTTGCTTAGTAGTGACATCTGCTGGATTTACAAAAATATTGCAGGCAGCCTGGATGAAGAGAGTGGAGAGAGAGTGAAGAAGGTTCATTCATTCTGACATCTGGACACCAAATGAGTGAGGAAAGGTCTCGCTGGCATAACCAGCTGATGATAAAACGTTAACTAAATGAAAGAGTCAAGTCAAATGGCTTTAATGTCATTCCAACCATGTGCAGTGATACAGTGCTCAGTGAAGCCAGCCAGTGTTTCTCCAAGACCACAGTGCTGCATATGACAATCAACACAGGACTACACAAAGTGCACGTGTGCAAAAATTGCAAATAAAAAAGAACAGAACGATACAGACACAACAGTGCAATAAGTAACTCGATGTATGAAGGCGCGCCTGCGTGTGTGACGTGCAGATAAGTGCTTGAAAGTGTGTACATATCAACCAAACTCTGCGATTGATTAATACAGTATGTAAAATGCAGAATTTACAAACATATTTCTGAAAGGAAGTATAAGTGAAAAACATCAAGTCAAAGTCTTATTTAGGAAATATAAGTGAATGTGACAATTGTTGTGCTTCTGTACGTGAGGGCAGAAAAAAGGGTGAAAGGACCACAGACTGGAGAAAACTTTTCTCTTTGGTTCTCTTGTGGTGATGATGTTTCCTCGCAGCATGAATGCAAACTCAACAACTGCACTTCCCAATAAGCACAACTTAACACTGTACAACAGAGCAGTTGTATTGATCACGCGGTTTTTCCTACAGCAATACACACACCAAAGTGTTGTTTCACTTGTTGTACCTAATAACCCCATTGGTGCTTCAGCATTGTTGGCTCATAGCAGCTGGGGATTGAACCATCAACCTTCCAATCAGTAAATGACCTGCTTAAGCTCCTGAGCTACATGTCTGTGAAGGCTCTCAGTCATCCAGGTCATCGTAGTCAAAGGAGCTTGGAGAGAAAAGCGTCTGGACTTCTTTAAGTTGCTTGAAGACGTTTCACCTCTCATCCGAGAAGCTTCTTCAGTTCTAAGGTCAAATGGTGGAGAGTCCCAGATATAAACCTAGTGGGAGTTTCCCCCCACAGAGGGACAAAAGGACCCCCTGATGATCCTCTAATCACCTGAGCCAAGGTGTGAAACTGGGTGTGGGTCCCAATCAGCCAGAGTTTCGGGTGAGCTCATTGTGAAACCTGGCCCCACCTTATCATGTGATTTCCTGAGGTCAGATGGCCCAGGATGTGAGTGGGTGTTAAGGCGTCTGGGGAGGGAACTCAAAACTGCCATCTATAATCCAGTTTTGAGTTCCCACCCCAGATCATACCTTTTGTCCCTCTGTGGGGGGAAACTCCCACTAGGTTTAAATCTGGGACTCTCCACCATTTGACCTTAGAACTGAAGAAGCTTCTCGGATGAGAGGTGAAACGTCTTCAAGCAACTTAAAGACGTCCAGACGCTTTTCTTTGCAAGCTCCTTTGCCTCCTGAGCTACAGCATTAGCTGTTCATGCAAAGATGACAGGAGATTTGTCATTTATTGTGTCTAGACTCCACTTAAGAGCTACTGCTGGTGCCCATAAACTCTTTGGTCTTACCACTATCACTGCATTTATATACAGGCTCATTGTTGGCTGTACCAATCCTGAACCCCTCTCCATCTTTACATCTTACGGATTTTTATTATACTACATCATAACCCACATTACTTAAACGATCCACCAGGTTGCCCCAGTCTTAACAGTTTGGAAATATGTTGCTGTATCAAATTAGAAATTACACTCTTTAGTTACAACTCAAAGCTTTTTACTCTTTGTTTGCATTGTTTTTCACTGTTTTAAAAGAGAAGGTTGGAGTTGCAGTAAGTCACAGCTTGAAATCCCCTCTTTTGTTGAAAACACTATTTTTTCCAGAAGAAAATCTGTGAAGAATCTTAAAAGAACTCTACTGTTAAAGCGGGTGTGTAGTTTCATTTTGATTAACTCTCTTTTAAATAATCGTCTTTCTTTTTAAGGTCATAATATTTAAGCATTTTTGCAATATTTATGCTTACAAAAACAAATATTCAAAATAATGAACTAGCTGGGCCCACGTCCTCATTTTAGGATTGACAGCGTTTTAGTAGGTAAAGGTGATGCTTGGACATGAAGTGAGCTGCGGTTTGGGGAAGGCCCTGAAGGGGACTGGCGATGGCTCCCAGGCCTGGCAGATCCCCGTGTTTAAATAGAAGTGAGGAAGTTAACGAAATGAGAACAAGGAGGGAGGGAGGGAGGGAGGATGGGGCACGTAAACGAAAACGACAGCTTGCAGAACTGGGGGAACCTCTGTAGATGGCAACCAGAAGGAGCGTGTTTGGAGGTCCCGCTCCTGAAATTCAGATACATAATCTCCAAAATATGAATTTGCTAAAGTTGATCAAGACTAGTTGTTTTTGCGATATCTCCTGTCATTCCTGAAAACAACATCAGTCTGATGTTTCTCCTGTACCTGTGACCTGTTTTAAACTCTCAATCATTTGTCTTTCTCTTTGTTCCCTTTCCACTCTTTGCAGTATCACTACCAAGAAGATGACTCACCCCTGCTTGACCAGGGATTCCCACAGCTCACCAGTGGGCTTCGCGCTCCTGAGCTGGTCCATGTTTCACAGAAGAACCTGTCAGAGATTGAAAATGTGCACGGCTACGTGTCCCATTCTCACATCTCTCCTCTCAAGGTCAGCACCCAAACTGTAAATGTATGAACAGTCATGCTTGATGGTTTTTCTGTAAAACTCAAGTTTCTCACTTTTTCTCCTTATCTGTCTTCATTACAGGCCAACCCTGCTCCCGTGATCATCAATACAGACACTCTGGAGTCGCTTCCTTATGTGAGAGAATTTATCTTTTAAATGTTTATTCCTGATTGTCTTGTTAGGTTACTCAAGTAGAGACAGACTTACTCCCTGATAATTTATTATTAAGTTTTATTTTACTTTACTTTTATTAAGTAAAGTACTAGATGAGACTGACCCCTCAGTAGTTGACCCTCCATATTAAAAAAATAGTTACATTGATAACCAATCATAAATTGTTGTCCATGAGACAGTCTCTACTTTACACGTTTCCCTGAGAAACACTCGTCACATTCAGTTTAAGCTCGGCCTCAACACTTAACATCATCCATGTAATTTAAGGCAATGTGGACTGAAACTATGAAGTGTGTGTCTTCATTCAGTTTTTTCATTCCTCAGGTCAACAGCACAGAAATTGAATATGAGTTTGAAGAAATCACCTTAGAGCGGGTGAGTATCTCAGATCCATCTAATCAGACTGTGAGGGTGAAGTAAACTAGTCTTTGAGAAGCAAAGGAATAATACAGGAAAGTCAAAACATTGTTCCTGTCCTGTAAAAAGATCTGTGCTAAGGCTGTAGATTTAATTTTGTATATATTATGAGCTATACAATTGATGTGGGATGACCTGACTATTGTCTCCATAAGACAAAATGGACATTGCCACAGTGACATCACCGCTGCTTGTGGATTATTTTTATAAGATTTCAGTTTTGCAGCTTTTTAGAATCTTATTTTGGGCCAAAGTCACTAAACTTTGTTTAAATAGTTTTAATCAGCTTTGATGGATGATTCTATACATGTAGATTTAATGCTCTACTAGGCACTGATGTTGCATTTAATAGAAGAATAAATAAGTGTAAATAAGTGCTCCACAATAGTGACTATTCACAAAGGAGTCACACCATAAAGGACATTTTGTCTATTTTACTTTACATGAGAATACATTCAATGAAACATGTTGTACTGATTCCTTGTGACTGGAAACAAGCGGTGGAGACTAGAGCAGGGTGATATGACCAAAAATATTTATCACGATATACATTTGAAAATTTGTGATAACGATATAACTGAAGATATAATTGACACGAGACAAAACGCTTTACAACTCTTCAACTTTATTAGTGCAAAAAAGAAAAACCCATCAATGTATTTTCACTTAAACAAGCAGCTGTTTTCTGTGCATTAAAGTTATATAAAAATGTAACAGTGCAAATGCAAACTCCTCACTGACAGTTTAACCAAAAGGCATTTCCAGTGGAAACTGGCCGACGTATCCTCAGCATAACCATGTGTAATATCCACAAAACTTAGGTTATACACACAATACGGTAACATTATGTTGAAGCACAGTACGTATCACTCCGTCAGGCTCCGCCTACGATAGCCGTAACGCTCCGACAATCCATCAAGCGGTGCGGGTTCGTAGCTTAGCAAAGTCGTACTGAAACATTTGACAGATTTTCGAGCGCCGTGTACATAAAATCGTTTTGAGGTCAGTAAACACAACCAGAGTTCATACATAAGGCACACGGGATTATAAGGGGCTCTGTCGACTTTCAGAAAAATCAAAGGATTGATTTTAAGTGCGCCGTATTTTCCAAACAACACGGTAATAACGACGGCCCGCTAGCATGCTCTACCAAAAATAGTGCTTTGCTGTGTATCTGACGGACGAAAGCTAAGGCCATCTGCTGCAACCGGCTGAGGTGAGAGAAGGAAATGTGTACATCACACCCAAACTAGCAGTAACTACTGTCTTCTCAACATTGGACACATCAAGTGCTTCCTGGGAGATACCTCCAGACCAGGGAATGTCAAAGTCATTATACACACAGCCCACTTTGTTGTTTTTCTGCATAGCCACTGCTGACTGCTATTACAAAGAAAGAAATCTGTCAGCACGACTCTTTGGACTTAAATTGTAAGATTTAAATGTGTAAAATTACAGAAAAGGTTCTGGTAGCTCATTCTCCAAAGTGTTTTTTTTTTCTTTTGAGGGGGGGGGTCACTGTAATAATTAAATAAATAAATAGACCCATACATTTCTATTTTGCTGCTGGTTCAGTGAATTCTGGTCAAAGACTTACGAAGCCTGCATATTCTGAATCCATCTGCTTCCAGCTCCTGACGACGTGCCCATGTACACGCTGTTGGGTGAGGTCAATTTCTAGAGGTCATCAGAGGTCAACCAGCCCCCCCACATTAATGGAATCAAACAAAATTGATGTCAAACATTTGTGCTACGTTTAACAGTTCTGGTTTACCAGAGGTGACCCACAAATGGGCCAACACAGGACCACCAGCCTGCAGCTGGCCTTGTGCTGGCCCATGTGTGGGCCACCTCTGGCAAACCAGATCTGGGCCACCAAAGGGCCGTCATTCTTTGCGGTATGTGGGCCATGTGTAAGCACATTGAGTTGCTCAAATGCCTCTTCAAAGACACATCCAACATATCCCGCAAAGATGACCTTTAGTCACCACTGAAATTAATACAGATTTACACTGGCACTCACATGCATGCACTTACTCACCCACAGCGCTAGTGTAAAGCGCTTTGGGGTCCTTAGGGACTAAGTAAAGTGCTATACAAATGCAGGCCATTTACACACACACCACCTAATACCTCAAAAATGATTTCGTACACATCCACACCAATCATTCTTTTGGCCGCCTGTACAATAATACAGTAATTTCATTATTCGACCTGCAATGGAAAAAATGTCAGATATCAGTACTTTTCTTCAAAATGAAATGCAGACATTATAGAATGCATGTTTTTATACTGCAGTGGCAGAGAGATAGTTTCAGTTAAAGTGAATGGGGCATTTTTGTCCACGAAGGTATCCAGAGTGCGTATCTGGCACTAATAATTAGAAAATAATAAGTGTTTTGTGTGTTTTTTGGAAAAAACAAAAAAAGTTCAAATGTTTAAATTGGAATTTAAAGGGTTAAAATCCTGAAAATTATTGAATCGTCTTTTTTATAAAGACTCAAGTTGATTAAAACCCTTATTAAACAAAATGCAGAAAGAAATATTGTTGTATCAGGATTTCTAGTCAGAATTTGTACAAGTACATTTTTTTCCATGAAGATGTCAAAGGGAGAAAAAGCTGAGGAGGGCACAGGGATAAAAACAGACAGAAGATTTGTATTCACATAGGCCTGCACTTAATTACCCCTCACCTGTTAAAGGCTGATGGGGTATTGTTGTCACCCATGCATGGAAACCCAAGTTTGTGAATGGGACAACTTGAAAACAGACAACAATTTTTCAAATTATGGGAACTTCAGTGCTAGCACTTTTCACCAAAGCACAAAATTTGTTGCAATTTCATCAGTTAATTTAGCAAAAACAGACATTAAACAACATTTTTAATGCCTGTATTTTTCACAAAGGTGTTGATTTACTCGAAAACTTGGCATATCTTGGGACGTTGTACACCTTGTCCTTAAAAAAAACAGAGGAAAAACAGATGTGAAAACAAAATTAACTATCTACAGCAGATGAACAATATATAAAAGTCACGTCCTGTGAAGGCCAACAACCTGATACATGACCCGAGAAATGCACCCGACCTTTCAGTTTATCTGTCTTCTGTTTACTGAAGCCCTGTCAGAAATGGTTTAAGCCTGTCTTCTCTGAGAGACATTGTTCACCTGCTTCCTTGTGAATACAGTATTGTCATTCAGAGATGATTAATTCATTACATTTGCAGTGGTAGATATACTCCGGGGGAAGCCTCCTCAGTTACTACATAAACAACTGAGAATTAGAAAAGTGAATGGATAAGAAACATTTTTTGACCACACTATACAAAATGGGTTCTGCTTTGGTATCAATGAGATTTTCATGACCGCAGGGTAACTCAGGGTTGGGCTTTAGCATCGCTGGAGGGACAGATAACCCCCATATTGGTGATGACCCCGGCATCTTCATTACCAAGATCATCCCTGGAGGAGCTGCAGCAGGGGATGGACGCTTGAGGTTAGTTACATATGTTTACTTTTGTGGTGAAAGAGAACAAAGAAAAAAAAGAAACAACTTATTACAATCGTGCATGTCACAAAACCATTACGGAAGAAATCTTCAGTACAAGGATGACAGAAATCTCTCCCATCACACTGAATATGAACTATATCTCTGATTACTGGATAACTGTATAAACGTTAATAGATTTCTAAAACTTCATTTTTCATCTTTTATTATCTTTCAGTTCTGAGGTAGTATTGTCATATTTCTGTTGGTTTCTAGTGGATTTTGAGAGTATAAGGTTTTTAAACTTAAGCAGGATGATGATGTGTTTGTTCTATAATAATTACTTCTTTCAACAATTTTTGCCCTCAATATAACAAAACTCTCATATAGAATGGAATAGATTAGAACAGCCTTTTATTGTCACTGTACATGTAGAACAAAACTGTGGGTGCTCCACACTGACTTTGATGGAATAAAATATAGAAATAAATAGGAAACAGGAGAAATATATACAATTAAGAGAAATATATACAAAAATAAGTGAGTGGTCTGAGTGATGGGGGTTACTCACACCATGGCTCAGATTGGTGAAGTGGGTGGGCAGGGTTGGGGTGTGAGAGGATAGTGTTTTTGATGGTCCTCAGGAAGAAGCTGTTGGTAAGTTTGGAGGTGTGGGACCTGACTGACCCGAGGTGCCAACCAGACTGCATTGGGTCCAATTGGTGGTTGGCGGGGTGCAAGGGCATCACCTTTGATGGCCATCGTTTTCCTGAGACAGGAGGATCTGGTGAGGGCTTCCAGGGGTGGCAGAGGGCAGACACTGATTTTTTGGGCAATGCTAACATTCTGCGCAGCCTCCTGAAGTTCATTATGAGTTCTTTTGTTTTGAGGATGTTCAGCCTGAGGTTATTGAGCGCGAGTGGGACAAGTTCTCTACCTCCATCAGAGGATGAGCCCATGAGTGGTGTCATCGGCATACTTGACAATGACATTGGTTGGGTGGGTTGCTGTACAGTCATATACGTAGGGCATACAGTAGGGGGCTGAGAACGACACCAGTGCTGAGTGACAGTGGGGACTTGCCCCCCACGTTTCCCCCCAGACATGGGGGGCAAGTCTGACTGATTGATGCTGGTGTCAGGAAATCTTTCTCCAGTTTGGTGGTGAGGATGTCTGGGATTATGGTGAGCTGTAGTCCGTGACAAGCTTTCTAACACAGCTCTTCCTGTTCTTCAGATGGGTCAGCACTCTGTGAAGGGTGTTGTTGAACTGGTGAATCACTCCGTGGATTGATTTTCTCTGTAAGCTGGGGGTGGAGGGAGGGGGTAGACACTATCTGCTCAAAAAACTTCATGACTACAGATTTGAGGGCTTATAGGTCTGTAGTCATTGAGGCTGTCTATTCTAGTCTTTTTGGAGATGGGAATAATGGTGGAGGCTGTCAGACAGGTGGGAATAGAGTCAGGAAGGGTCTGAACAGCCTGGTGAGGATCCCTGCCAGCTGATCCGTGCAGGCTTGAACCAGAGCCCCTGGGATGCAATTGGGGCCAGCAGCTCTCCTATTACTCCTACACCTACTCTCCTTTATTAGGGTTCACCACTCTCAGTCTTCTCCTGACCTCATGTTCCTGCGGGGGCGGCTGGGTCAAGGTGAGGTGGGGGACATGGTGAGTGGGCGAGCAGTGTTTTCAAATAGAGCAAAGAAGGTGTTGAGCTGCTACAGGTTCGAGGCTGCTGTTGGGGTTTTGGGCTCTGGCCTTTTGAAGCTGGCAAGGGCTTGGATACCTCGCCACACCTGGCAGGGATTGTTGTCTGTGAGGAAGTTATCCTCCTCATCCTCTATCTTTCTCCTGTAGGCCTCCTTAGCCTATTTGATACCCCTCCTCAGATTGGCTCTGGCAGTGCTGTATAGAGAACTGTCCCTCAGCCTGAACGCAAAGCTTTGAGTTCTGATCAGAGCTTGTACTTCACTTGTAATCCAAGGTTTTTGGATAGGAAAAACCTGGATGGTTCTGTTAAATGTCCCATTCTGTACACAGCACTTAGGACAGACTGAGAGGAGGTCTCCAGGTCCTGCTGTTCAAAGATGGACCAGTCTGTCAGATCAAAACAGTCCTGTAACTGGAGGAGAGCATCATCTGATTTAAATGACCCAAATGTTTGGAGGGGTTTGTTTCCTGAGGGGGGTGTATTATTTTATTAGATAAATTAAACTATTTTTTATTAGTTAGTGCGACTAACAACATTTATCTAAATGTGATATTATATATCATAACTATAGTTATGTACAATTAAATTATTATTATTATTATTATTTTAACTTACAACACCTTTTTTTTTTTTTTTTTTTTGGCCTGTCCCGTTTGGCTCTTTTGCATCAGAATTGTTGTCTAAAGGCAAAGAAAGATGCCCAACGGATTTACTTTACCAAATTGACCATCCCAGCCTTGCCGTAATGGTCCATTTGATTCACCTTTTATTGTTTATTTTATTTTCACTTACTGAATACGGGACAGACTTGACTGGGGGAAAGAGAAACAGCTGAGAAGAGGGACGGGGGAGAAGGGCAAAAGACAAAAACCAACAGAATGAGCAGAAAAAAAAAAGCATATATCAATCACCTGGATCACCTGCTGAGAAAGAAAAAAGAAAACAAGCAGAAGAGAACAAGAGTAATAGAATAAACAACATCACAATGATATATGGGAATATGACAGTAAATACTAAATATTAAACATTATTGTGCAGCACATAAGATCAACAGAACACAGTGTGCTTTGAGGTAGGAGCCAAAAAGGGTGTAGTTTGTGGGTGTGATCACCCGTGTGTACACCTGTGAGCATGGACGCGCTTGTTTTTTGTTTTTTAAAAGGTTCCTTCATGTAATGATCTGCTAGAGGGTGTGTGGGGGGGGGGGGGGGGGGGGGGCACAGCCCCGTCCTCCAGGGCATGAAGCAGGTATGGAGGAGATCAAAACTCCAGACATCCAGAGGCCCCCAGAACACACGAGACCAAGGAAGACCAACAGAGGGGCAGCCGCGCCACTGTCCCAGAAAGAGCTGAGGAGAGTCCCAGATGAGGGCTCACTCAGCAGCCGTGGAGCAGAAGCCAGGGGGAGTTGCAGTGACGCGCCCGTGAGCTCCGCCGGCAGCCAGCCGTGCCTGAGTGACCGAGCCCCAGGCCGAGAGGCCGGGGGCACCCCACCTCCGAAGTGGCCCGAGCGAGCCCCAGGCTCCAGGCCCCGATAAGCGGCCGCCAAGGAGTGAGCTGGTGCGTACCTGGACGCCCATCCCCAGACACAAAGAACCACCAACGCACCGATGTCTGAGGGAGTCCACCACTGGCAGGGGAAGTGGTGGTAGGGGGAGATAGGCCTCCAAACCTTGGAGGGCCTGAGATGTCCCCAGAGAGGTGGCGCCTGACACCCAACCTGACATATAGACACAGACATACAGGCACACACAGATACAAACATCCATTCCCACCCTCATGCTCTCATATGCACTTACTCCACACTCAACCAACGTGGAGACAGACATAAAGAGACGCTGTACACACGATCACACTCCCCAAGCGTACTCTACAAACCGGGTCTAGGTACCCTTCCCCCCTGGAGGGGGGAACTGCACCCAGACCCAGGTGGTGTTTCCCTTTTCCCTGCGGTGAGGGGAGGCAGACCGCCCCGACTCCGCAGCAGCAGGGAGGCCCCACACTCCAGACCGCAGTCGGACGGCCAACTCCTCCACCTAGCCCCCCTGCTCCAGCAGGTCGCAGAGAATGGGGGTGAGAGAAGACTCCAAACCTCCCTCCACCCGCTCATTGTAGTGTTGATGCATGTGTGTTCTAAGGTGCATTTAAAACCCAGGAGGGCATGGAGCTACCTGCCAGAGAGCAGCAGGTAAGCGCATGGTCCCTCCTGCTAGCCCTCAATGTCTACGTGTATTTAAAATTGAGAGGTGGGCAACGATGCCAGGGGTGGGGTGTACACCCTGATGGTACTTTGGACTCCGTGTATCGTGCCCACCCCCAAGATCCTATATGTATGTGTAATGAGAGTGTGAGTAATGTGAATGTCTAAGTTGTGGGATAAATTTGAGGGATATGGGGGCCCAGCTCTGGAGCAGGGTGCCGCCGGTGCATCGAGCCACCTGGGGGGCTCTTCAACTGGTGGGGGAGATGGTCACATCTTGCAGGAGCTTTCCTCTCCTCAGGAGCTCCCTCTGCAGGAGGGGGAGATACAGGAGAGGTGGAGGAAGATCTCAGCCTGGGTGTTTATTGTCTTATGTAGTCTGGAAGATGAGTGGATGGTGGGGTGGGTGCAGTTTTCTCTGTGGTGGGGTTGGGTGGACTGTCCCGGGCTCTGTGGGGCCGGGAGGCGCTGCTGCACTGGGCCCCGGTCTGGATGGGCCTGGGCCCCCTTTCCCTGGCGGGTCGCGGAGTATGGGGGTGCCTACTGGGGTCAGCGGGGGAGCTGGCCCCAGGGAGGGGTCACTTGCCCCTCCCTTCCTTCCCTCCCCATCTCCAGCTGCCTCCCTCTTCCCGCTCCACCACAACCACCCACACATGCAGGACCTTGGAGTAGGGGTATGTCACCAGGGTGCAGAGGAGGCTAGGGTTAGGGCCATGAACGGACAGTCAAGCCAGGGAACGTTTCAAAATGGTGCTCTATGAGGCTGGACAGGGGGGAGAACACATCTGCAAACAGCTGCTGCAATCCAGCGGCATCTGGTCTCTGGCCTGTCTGAGATGGTCACCACAATGGTGGAATGGTGGAAGTTGACACCACCAGCCCCAAATGGTAAATGGACTGATTCTTATATAGTGCTTTTCTACTCTCCCGGAGTACTCAAAGCGCTCTATACAACATGCCTTATTCACCCATTCACACCCACTCACACAAGCACTTCTAAACATAAGTACAACTAATAAACATTCACACGCTCCGATGAATGCATCGGAGGGCAATTTGGGGTTAATATCTTGCCCAAGGATATTTGGCATGCAGACTGGGGAAGCCAGGAATCAAACCAACCTTCTAATCAGTAGCTGATCTGCTCTACCGCCACCCCCACAAATCATTTCGCTCCTTCACTAGGCTCACCAAATAAGCAGTTACAGCCTCATGCTTTTAGGAGGTTAATGTGATAAATCTGTGTTGCTCCTCCCCTGTCTGACCATACCGCTTCATAGTCTACGTCACCCACTCGCTGTGTGACCATGAAGGGTCCCTGCCACTGGGTGAGTAACTTTGAGCTGAAAGAAGGGAGTAATCCAAGCACTTTATCTCCCGGTGAAAATTGCCATAAACCTAGTCCCTCTGTTGTACAGGCGCTCCTGAAGTTCCTGGGCTTGGAGCAAATTTCCTCATGATAACCTCCCTAATGTGTGCAGCTTTGCTCTCAGGTTCAGAAAATACTGGATCTCATTTTTTGCTGGATTTGGACCCTCAGGTCCAACACCCCCCGCGGCTTCCTGCCAAACAATAACTCAAAGGGAGAAAATCCAGTGGAGGCACCCCCGCACTGCAAACAACAAACAACTGGGACTGAGCGATCATCCTTGTGAATGAACTTATGAATCATGGACTTTAAAGTCTTATTAGGGGCGATCGTGGCTCAAGAGTTGGGTGTTCGTCTTGTAATCAGAAGGTTGCCGGCTCGAGCCCCGGCTCGGACAGTCTCGGTTGTTGTGTCCTTGGGCAAGACACTTCACCTACCGCCTACTGGTGATGGCCAGAGGGGCCGGTGGTGCAATATGGCAGCCTCACCTCTGTCAGTCTGCCCCAGGGCAGCTGTGGCTACAACTGTAGCTTTCCTTCACCAGCGTGTGAATGAATAGTGGTATTGTAAAGCCCTTTGAGGGGTCCCGAAAAGCGCTATATAAATGCAATCCATTACTATTGTTATTCAGCAACTCCACCAGCCCGTCAGTCTGAGGGTGGTAGATGCTGGTCCAAACAGATTTAATGCCCAATAAGTCATACAGTTCTTTAAGTGTGCGAGACATGGTCAGTCTCTGCCTCCCATTCTACTTTTTCAATACTCTAGGAACCACAAGTAAGCCTGCAGTGTGAGAGCAAAGTGCTCTAATGGGGTGATATGGTACTACAAGGTCATTAAGATAAGATGGGGCCTGATGCAGAACAAGCACAGAGATGTGTCCACTGTCAGCGACCGTGATCATTTGTAATGTTCACAACTGCTACGAGTACTGTGATGAGCTCTAAAACTGGACTGAAACACGTCAAATAAATTAAATTTAATTCAGTTCAAATTTATATATAGGCCAAATCACAACCACAGTTGCCCCAAAGGGCTTTGTTTTTTTAATATATATCAGAAAAGGGTTTTTTTGTGTAAAAGGAAGATTGAGACAGGCCTATAATTAGTTGAGTTCTTTGAGCAGTCTTGTAGGAATGGGGTTTAAAAGACACGTTGATGGTTTGGAGGAAGTAATAACTGAAGATCAATTGGAAAAAGGGTGTAAATGTCAGTGGTACTGAAAGTAGCGATACATAATGTAATGTCTGTGAGACGGTTATATATTTTTTTCTCTAATGGTTAACATTTTATTTCTGACATAAAATATAATATAATGAAATCGTTACTATAATCATAACAATCTTACTACGTGTGTGTGTGTGTGTAGCACTTGGTAAAGTGTAAAGCTAAAATAGGTCTAAAACATTGCATAAATCCGTTGGTATTTGGGCTATTCAGCTATGTTGGGTTTTTGGCTGTTACACGTTTCCACCAGTAGAGGGCAGGCACGGAAAAAAGAAAAAAAGAAATGTTCTGGAAAAGAAGAAGCGAAGAGCATGCTTGGGTTCTGTATGTAAAAGTCATGGTTCTGGGGTACCCAAATAAACTCGGTTTGCTGTTTACACCAAGTTGTCCTGGAGTGGTGTAACATGTGCAAGAGAGAGTGTGAGCGAGGGTTGGGCCCCACCTGGTCACTGTGAGCAACCTTCAGGAGGTTAGTGTCCTTGGCTGCCACCATATGGAAGTTTTGGTCGATGCCCAATAGGAATTCAAACTCAGTTGCTTGCTAGCTCTGTCCCTGTTTGTCAGACCTTAACATTTATACAGAATTGTTCTATGTGCGTGTGATTGTGCTGTAAATATGCTGGAATGTATTCACAGGTTTTCTGTTTTTTTCGGGAATAGCAGTCAATAAAAAAGTCATGTAATGAGATAAAAGTTTGAGCTTCAGTGTGTAACAAAGCCTTTGGGGTTAGCATTTTGTCCGTGATGTGCGCCTGCCTTGGAAACACTCTCCTCACCACTGAGTTTTATATCAGTTAATGAAATTCTGATTAGTATTGTAAGTTTGTCTTCATGTGAATTAGCTATTGATATGACTTTTCCTTTTCCAGAGTAAATGACTGCATCCTTCGGGTGAATGATGCTGATGTGTCTGAAGTTTCCCACAGTAAGGCAGTAGAGGCCCTAAAGGTTGCAGGTTCTGTTGTCCATTTGTATGTGCGGCGCCGCAGGCCTATGCTAGAGACAATCATTGAGCTCAAGCTAATCAAAGGACCAAAAGGTTGGTATAGACCTAAAAAACATGATTTTGTACATTATAAATTTGAGAGAATAGTTGATGATATTCCGTTCTCAGTGATACTGCTGCACATTTTGTGTATGGCGAGGGTCATTTTTTGACCCTGAATGATTAATCTGGATTTCCAGAGCTCAGCACAAGAATGGGTGTTACTTACTGTAGTTATGACAGCTGGGAGGTTTGTAAACACAGCAGAGCTTAAGACCTTGAAGTTACTGTGAAATGTATTCATTGTCAGAAAGCCTTTGAAAACCCATGACACTGCCACAAAAACGTGTCCCTTTCAATTAATAAATACAACAGTTATAGCATCCTCCTATATCATAATGTGTATGCCTATGTCATATCTTTAAACTAACTACTGTCATTCTCTCTCTCTCTCTCTCTCTCTCACACACACACACACACACACACACACACACACACAGGCCTTGGTTTCAGTATTGCAGGTGGAGTGGGAAACCAGCATATCCCTGGTGACAACAGCATATATGTAACTAAAATTATTCATGGTGGGGCGGCACAAAAGGATGGCCGGCTGCAAGTTGGAGACAGATTATTAATGGTGAGAAACAGCATGAACATCACGTGTAAGGCCCACATTGCACACACGTGTATGACAGTTCTGGATGTATACGAGCTTTAATGAAGCTCACTGAAAAGCCCGTATGAGAGGTGTGGCTTCTTAACCCCTGTTAATTCCCTGTGGATCTAAAAATGTCTTAGTGACAATATCAGCTGCAGAGCATTGTGTGGTGTTATTTGTAATCTATTTACCAGTGGTATGGCAACACTTGACAACCCAAACTGCTGTTTGTATGTGTTTGTGTTTTTCTGCCCCAAGACACTCGGACCCTATCAAACTGTAATTCTAGCCCACTTTTTATGGACTGTTTAACTCTGCTGATTATTCAACCTGTGTTTAAAATGTTCTTTATTTGGCACAGTTCTTCAGTATAGCATCTCCTCCACCAGATTTCCAATGTGATTTAACACTTTTAATACCATTTAATAAAGATCGTTTTTGCTTAAATAGTAATATGTTGTTTTTAGTTTGATGCTCTCTTTAAACACAGAAAGATGATATAGAAAATACTTAAGCATGACTGTACAGTAAAAATCACAGTGGTATAAACTTCATCAAGTAATAGAGGCTAGATGTCAGAGAATGTACAGTTACCTTATAACCTTCTCTGTGTGAGAGTATTGCTCCACTCCGTTACATAATCGATATATAAGGGGAATGACCCCCTTGGTCATGCCGTGTGAATACTTCTTTAAGACACTCTAGTTAGCCTGGCCACGTATAAAACAGCTGAGCAAACATGAAACCGTTGATGCGTCTCCGAGCGGCCTGAATCTGGAGAGAGCTGAAGTCTTTCACTCAGAGAACCACGGTTACAAAGTAACCACACAGTCTCAATCATATCGAGACTATCTTTACACACTGCTATACACTGCCAGTCGCCACCAAAAAAGGTCACACACTCTAATATTTCATTGGACTGTGTTTAGCTTTGATTATGGCACGCATTCGCTTTGGCATTGAATCAATAAGGTCTTGCAATGTCTCAAAATTTATTTCCATCCAGTGTTGCATTAATTTTTCACCAAGATCTAGCATTGATGATGGTAGAGTCTGACCATTGCGCAAAGCCTTCTCCAGCACTTCCCAAAGATTCTCAAGGAGGTTGAGCTCTGGACTCTGTGGTGGCCAATCCGTGTGTGAAAATGATGTCTCATGTTCCCAGAACCACTCTTTCACAGGTTGAGCTGTTGAATCCTTGTTTTTCTTCTATTTGATTTCACCAAGCGCTCAATCATGATCGCCGATCACGATCATTCGGGATTTTTTTCCGGCCATCTTTCTGCCAGACGCAAGACTGCTGTCAGTGAGTCCTGCAAAACTAAGGGGCTGCAACAGAGCAAACTACTAAGGTCGGCCCGCAAGATGCTAGGCCGACCTACCACCCACCACTTTCATACTGCAGATCTTGTTCTGACGTATGGCATAGAAACTGAACATTTAGCAGTATTTTCTTGAAACCCATCTTTTGTCTAATCATCTCTTATTAACATTTGAATTTATAATAATGGATTAAGCATGTAAGTTTAATACAAGGACATAATTAATCCACTGTTATCATGTGTCAACACAGTGCAGAGCAGCTACCTGAACTAAAAGTCAAGGGAATATTTGACTCCCTGGTATAATTCTCAAATGCACACCTTAAAGCACATAAATGTAGGCTGTAGAGGAAATGATGATCTTAATTTATAAGATCATCGTTTAGCTTGTAAAAATAGTTTGCTGCTCTGTAAAAAAGCCTGTAAAGCTAGACCATCTTACTATTCATTAATCAACAACCCCAGGTTTCTCTTCAGTACTGTAGCCAGGGTGACAAAACGTCAGAGTGGTGCGCTTACAGTCATACCACCCCGAGCACGCCCGCTCTCGTATGAACTCAGAAGCTGAGCAGGGTTGGGCTTGGTTAGTACTTGGATGGGAGACTGCCTAGGATTACCAGATGCTGTAAGTTTGTGGGGTGGCTGTAGAGCAGGTCATCTGCTGATTGGAAGGTTAGTGGTTGGAACTGGTTCCTCAGGTCTGCATACCAAGTATCCTGTATGCTTGTGTGAATGTGTCATGTTGTAAAAAGTGCTTTGAGTGCTCCGGAAGAGTAGAAAAGCGCTATATAAGAATCCGTCCATTTACCATAAATTTTTAACCATTAGAGAAAAAAATTGTCATAACCATTTCACTGACACGACATTGTGCACAGCTACTTTCGATACCATGTTCCATACTGTAATATCTATTAATTGGCTACACAGGCCTAAGAGCAGTAGTTAAACTGTTATCAAATGCCATCATTTGATCCAGCTTTCTTAACTAATTATAAACAATCTCAATCTTCCTTTTTCTCTTGAAAGTTGTGAAACAGCCTACTTATCATCTGCAGAGGAATGGTTTGTTTAAAGCGTTTTAGTCAGGTTTCAGAGCCCATCACAGCATTTGTGAACATTACAAATGAGAACTGGGACAGGTGTAGAAACTAAAGGACACCAGCTACTCCAACCCTAAGAACAAGTAGGGGTGCAGAAGAGTGCTGGGTCTGAAACACCCTGGAAGTAGGAACTGGGACCGGTTGAATCCTAGCCACCCTCACCCGAGGAACTGCTACGGGTGCAGGGAATGGTTGGACCTTAGCCACACTGAGAGCGGGAGCAGCAGCAGGGACCAGCTATTTTAAGGCAGTTCAAAAACATCACCCTCAACGTCATTTAAGTCAGCCTTAGACAAAAAATTCCCACTCATAACTTTCCCCACTAATTAACAAGGAAAACTGAGTTTTTATCCCAGCTGATCTAGAAAAACATGCTGAGACGAGGCAGTGCTAGCTACTCACAGCTACTCATCTTTCTGTTTCAAGAGAGCATCATACTAAAAACAACATATTGGGCACCGTAAAGGCTCCTAAAATGTATCTGGATGCTCCAATATGTAACAATCATGCCTTCAGACCTGGGCTGGAGGACATCACGTTTGTGACATGGCAGGGAAGAGGGATTTGTTCTCTCAAAGATATTTATATTGATGGACATTTTCCATCTTTTCAGCAATTGAGGGTGAAATTTAATCTTCCTAATTCACATTTTTTCAGATTTTTACAGTTGAGACATTTCATCAAAGCATCTATTCCACAATACAATTTGATTCCTCGAAACTCAGTGTTTGACAGCTTCGTGTCAGTTGAGCCCTACACTACAGGTGCTGTGTCTCGCTTTTTCAGGGCCTTACTGGATATATACAGTCCTTCATCTCATACTTTTAGGGAGCAGTGGCAGGAAGAACTGGGGGTGGATGTTTCTGATGATCTTTGGCAAGAGTGCATTAAATGGTAAATGGCCTGCATTTGTATAGCGCTTTTCTAGTCCCTAAGGACCCCAAAGCGCTTTACACTACATTCAGTCATTCACCCATTCACACACACATTCGCACACTGGTGATGGCAGCTACATTGTAGCCACAGCTGCCCTGGGGCGCACTGACAGAGGCGAGGCTGCTGGACACAGGCGCCACCGGGCCCTCTGACCACCACCAGTAGGCAAACATGGGGTTAGTATCTTGCCCAAGGATATTTGGCATTCTTCCATTAAGAATATATATTGTAGTTCTATAAATGCTAGACATAGTCTGATCCAATTTAAGGTTGTGTATAGGTTGCATTTTTCTCCCACTAAAGTGGAAAAAATATATAAGAGCGTTTCAGCCAGTCTTAAGTGTTCAAGTGATCGAGGAACTTTATCTCACCGTTTCTTTCAATGCCAAAAACTAACTTTTTTGGAATCATTTGTTTGATTTTCTGACCAAAGCCTTTGGCAGGGAGTTCCCATGTTCCCCTTTGCAGCATTATTTGGGGTGTCTGAACCGGGATGGGCAAGGGACAAGGCAGAGACGCAGGTTGTGTCAATGACCACACTTGTGGCTAGAAAGCTGGAAGTCTGATAAACCTCCTACCTTCGAAATGTGGTTGAGAGAATTTGGAAATGTACTCCACCTGGAGAAAATCAGGTTTACCTTGTCTAACCGAGAGAGAGTGTTTTATAAGATTTGGCAACCAGTCATTAGCCTGATGGATAAACTTAAGTGAAATGTGCTCTGTCTTAACATTTATGTATGCTGTATTACCACCTCGTTGACTTGCCGTCCACCTTCTATTGTGTTCTTTGGAAGGTGATTGTTGTATACTGCTCAATTATAAAATCCATAAAAATATATTGAAAAAATCCCCCAACATATTAATATTTAAACATAAAAAGATTTTTATTTTCATTTCTATTAAATGCAAAGTGTTACATTACATTGAAAATCTGGTGGAGGAGACGTTTTGGTTAAGAACTGTGCAAAATGTCTTCACACTCACTTATCCAGGTAAGAACATCTCCAAAAGGTGATTCTGTTCATCTGGACGTTTTCAGTGGGAGAAACGTTTCGTCATCATCAGGTGACGTCTTCAGTCTCAGCTGACTGCAGGTTTCAATCTTATAAACAGGACATTTGTATAATGACTGAAACCAGCCCACTGAAGGAACAATGGGCTGGGAGGTCAGTTCCTTAATCTTAATTATGCAAATTCTCATGAACATTGATCATCAGTGGTTACTGATCAAAGTCCATGAGTCCCATTCACAGAGAGTTGAATGGCTGCAATCACAGCATGTAAGATGGTGACAGATGTACCCTTAGGCCCCTCCTTCATTCAGAGATGGTCTTTCCCTTTTCACGTAAATGGCCTCCTTGACTCCGCCCTCAAACCAGCGTTCCTCCCTGTCCAGGATGTTACATCCTCATCATTGAAACAGTGTCCACTGGCCTGTAGGTGTAAACAGGCTGCAGAGTCCTGGCCTGATGAGGTATATCTTCTGTGTTGTGCCGTCCTCTTAGCCAGAGGTTGTTTGGTTTCCCCGATGTATAAATCCTGCCAGTCCTCCTGCACTTAACAGCGTACACTATGTTACTCTGTTTGTGTCGGGGGACCCGATCCTTGGGGTGGACCAGTTTTTGGCGCAGCGTGTTTTGGAGTTTAAAAGCCACAGAGACCCGGTGTTTAGAAAAAATGCGTCTCAGCTGCTCCGATACTCCTGACACGTACGGGATCACTACAGGTGGGCAGCGGTTGTCCTCCTCTCCTGGATCTGCTGGAGCTTTCTTTAGGAGCCTTCCCAGCTTTGACAAAAGTCCAGCTGGGATAACCACATTTCCTCAGGGCCTTCTTGATGTTCTTCTGCCTCCCTGGCTGCTGTGTCAGTGGGGATGGTGTTCGCTCTGTGTTGTAGCGTCCTGATGACGCCCAGTTTGTGCTCCAGTGGATGATGAGAGTCAAACCTTAAATACTGATCCGTATGTGCAGGTTTACGGTACACGTCAGCTTTTAGATGTCCCCCATTACTGATGGAAATCTCACAGTCTAAGAAGGCTAACCTGCCACTGTTCATATCCTCCCTGGTGAATCTGATGTGTCGGTCCACCGAGTTAATGTGATCCGTGAAATGTGGAACATCCTGAGATTTGATTTTCACCCAGGTGTCATCCACATATCTGAACTAATGACTTGGTGGTGTTCCAGGGTAGGATAGCAAAGCCCTCTTTTCCACTTCTTCCATGTACAAATTGGCCACAATGGGTGAAACTGGGGAGCCCATGGCACACCCATGTTTCTGCCTGTGGAACTGACCCTTGTATGTGAAGTAGGTGGAATTAAGACACAGCTCCAAAAGTAGACACACTTGGTCGATGTGAGCGGTCCTGTTTTACTCAGAATTCTCTTGTTAATGTGTTGCTTCCATAACTTTGCCAGTCTTCTAGCTTGCTTACTTGCCACAGTGCACTGTGCCACCTACCAATAGAAAGGAAAAGATAATGTGCATATTTCCACGAGAGAAATCCCACGCCTGGACCATCATTGACTGCTGCCATGATTCTAGCCTACGTCACAGCGTCACGTGCGCTTTTTACATCCAACACAAAAACTGCAGTCGTGGTGCTTTCGATTGTACTCAGAACTCGGAAATTCTGCCTTCCAAACAGGAAGATGTAGGTAACACCAGACTGCAGATGAGCTGCTTACAGGGCTGGACTGGGACAAAAGATCAGCCTGAGCATTTTGACTAGAGACCGGCCGCCATTATAGGAAAAACCATAAAGCCTTTGAATGAAAACAAACGCTGTTGTGACAGTGATGTACACTGTTCTGCTGGTATATATGCATCAATCTATCAATCGTTTGTTGTAAGATTCAGATAATTATTTTTTAAAAGCGAGACATTTTAAATGAGAATAAGAAAGTATTTCTTTGTGCCCCCCTCTCCCTGTTAATGCCCTACCTGGCCCCCTGGCAACACTTTGCTAGACCCGCCCCTGCACAGTTACCAGCTGTCCAGATGAGCAGCATCAGCTTTTGGAGAACTGTGCCAAATAAACACAGTTTGAATAACCAACACTAAGGCTCATCTGCTAATTGGAAGGTTGGTGGTTCGATCCCTGCCTGCTCCAGTCTGTGTGCCGTGGAGAAGATACTGCCCTCAAGTTGCTTTCCATTGCATTTGTATGAATTTCTGTGAATGCTAGATATGCTTGTGTGATTGTGAATGGCAGCTTGTGTGAAGAGCTTCAAATACTCACATAGAGTAGAAAAGTGCTACATAAGAACCAGTGTATTTACTCTATTATTACACACTGATACTGCAATATGTTTTTGTTGCTTTAGGTTTAAAATAGTCACCGGTCGTTAGAACAGGCGTTTCCCCGCAGCACGCCAAATAATAAATACTTGTCAAGATAATAGCAGCCATTACAGATTAAATCTTTAAATAATTTCATATACTAAAAAGGACAAAACTTTGCACAAACATTTCCTGGCTTAAAATACAGAGTTCAACATCCAAAATGGAAACATGTCGATTTAAGATGAAGCTTGACTGGTTAGTGAAAATATACAACCAAGTTAATTTTAGTTAGAAGTCAGCCTTACTCAGTATGCAGTGGGAGTCATAATGGGAGTCATTATTTCATCATTTCATTAACCAGGCAGCCGTCATACTGTAGTGAGACGTGTCTGCCACTCTCTGTGAAAGCAACCTGCTTAACAACAAGCCGTCTCTCTAGGAGGGCATCTGTCTTGCTTAATCACCCCCTAATTAAATTACCTCTCTGCGGGTGTGTTCTCATCCGAAGACCATCTGTCATAATCCACTCTCACGGACGCAGGGAGCTTGTTGGACTCTTTAGAAACGAGCAATAAGAAGAAAAGGTCGCCTCTGAACCCATATATCTGTCTGCACAGGTGAACCACTACAGTCTGGAGGACGTTTCTCATGAAGAGGCTGTGGGCATTTTGAAGAACACGTCTGATGTGGTCACTTTAAAGGTGGGGAAACCCACCAGTGTGTATCTATCAGATCCCTATGGGCCTCCTGATAACATGCAGTGTAAGTCTTATGGAATAGATTGTTATGCAGTTGCTATGAACTAGATTAGTCCGTAGTTATATATCAATAGAATATGGAGAACCAGACTGCAGCGAGCTTTACTCAGTCGAATATGTTGCTGTTTAGTTCATAAGATTCGTGATGTACACAGTACAACTGTCTTCCAGATGTTAGTTTCTCATCTTCTCTGTTTAGTCATCTGTTACTCTGTTGTTTGCTGTGTTGTGCTGCAGCTTTTTCTCCTGCCATGAAAAATCACGTCTCTTCCCCCGTCAACACCGGCTCTCTGCATTACAAGTCCGACCTGCCCGTGGCTTCCCCTGAGAGTTATTCACCCCTCTCTACGCACTTTCCGAGGGAAGAGGATGTAAACAGGTTGGGTGGTTTTTTCTTTTGTCTTTAATTACCTCCTCATTACAATATGAGATTCTTTAATGATTGGCTTCAGCTTACTAAAGTTACAGGTACAAACTCTTTCCACCTCGCTCCTGCTGTCTCTTGTCCCGATCTGTCTTTGTGTGCAATTTTGAAAAGCCATTAAAACTTTGTTTTAAACTGTTCTCTGGGGGAGTACACTGTCTAAAAATTAAAGGAACATTTTGGAAACATATCCGATTTCAATGGGGAAAAAAAGTCATGGACTATAACTGTGCAGACATGGTGTTAGGAATGAAAGGATGTCACATTGTTTGATGAAATTAAAATGATTAGCCTACAGAGGGCTGAGTTCAAAGACGCACCAAAATTCGGAGTGATAAAAATGATGCAGAGTGCTACTCCACTTTGCCAAAGTTTTACTGGACCAGCTCAAAATGTTACTCATTAGTTCAGACTCTTTCACATCTGAACATGTGTTCATGGTGAACCTTGGTGCCTCCCTAATGAAGTCTGGTTCTGTTAGTCCACGGCATTCACACCTGTGGCCTGCTGGAAGTCATTTTGTTGGGATGTGGCAGATACGCTTCCTGCTGATGGCTCTGTAACTGTCTCCTGACAGAGCTGAGGACACAGTCAGTGTCAGTGTCTCTGTCTGTCAAACCACTCCTGTGTTGAGTTTTTGCACCAGTTGTTAATGTCATGAACACCAAAGCAACAGAAACTGATTAACTCTGCTACTTAACCACCCAGACCAATATCCCAGTAGTTTAACTAACTTGATGCTACATTCTGATTAAGAAGTGTTCCTTTAATGTGTTTATTGTTTGCGGTATAATCAAACCGCGTTACTATGGTGCTGACATAGTAAAGAGTCCGAGCAGTAAAACAGATTTCTAAAGGCTCAAATGTGATGTGCTTAGCAAAGAACTATAAAACAATGCATCTACTAAGTGCTCTGCTTTGCTCGCAGAGACTGATGCTTTGTCGTATGATATTCTCATGATCACTTGAGCTTTTAGGCTTGTAAATCATCCATAAAGATAAATTATGTTTGTTGGAGACGTTTCTTTATAAAGCTGGTGCTTTATAAATGCTAGGAGAAAATGCATATGGTGTTCATATATTTAGCCTTATACAGGTCTTTAAATGGAAAATGTGCTGTTTCCAACTCTGCTCGAGCACTCAAAGAACTTAATACAACATTCATCCATCTGACTGCACTCTAAACCTGACTGTTAGAGTCTTTGCTAACATTGACATTGATACATCAGACTTGGGGTTAATTAACTTGCTCAAAGACACTTAGGATTGGATTGGATAAATGCATTTATTTGTCGGTTGCAGTTGCCTGCAACTGATATAACAAACCTTTCCGACCGTACATATAAAACACAAATTCACAATGGGGAGACAGGTCAGGCTAGGTAGCAAAACGAAAAACAACTAAATGTGTAAAACAAAAGGTCAGATCAGGAGAAAAAAAGAATTTCTGCTCATACTGATCCTTAAAGGCAGTCAGCATGAGGAGAAGACAAAAACTCAATCACATAAGAAGCACAAGTATCATCACATCATAACATCATAAAAACACAAGACAAGCAACATGGGGGAGTATGCCAATGTGCACAGCTGCATCTGGGACTCTGCAATCTTGTGATTGCGCCTCCAGCTGGACCGCTGTCCACATCAGATGGGAGGTAAGCATGTGAGGAGGCGTTGGATTCGGGGAAGGCGGGGATGATGGTGAGGGCGTGTCAGTATGTGTGTCCTGAGTTCAGCCTGAGAAAGTGTCCTTTCGCCCCGAATTGTTGTTGTTCTCGTCGCGTCAGCCTTCAAGAGCATCCAGCTGGCGCCGTCAGGGTGGGGAGGTAGCTGATGGATATGTTGTTTTAGAGCGAACAGACTGCATCAATTTTACAGTTGTTCTTATCGTCTGTCAATGGTCTCCGGGGCTCCTCCAAGATCTTTCCCATATTATATTCAGTAGGAACAGTCTGAGTACTCACAGATCTTCCCACATTTCGATCAAGGTGGCAGTCACCATTTTCTTCCATTTCCGATACACCATGCAGGGCCAAGCCAGCTCCAATCAGCAAGAGCCCCATTAGCCGAATAGGTAGATGTCTTCAATGTCCTCAATAGACAGTCCCGCTAGGCACACGACGCGCCACTTCTGCCACCCGTCCATCGTGTATCCAGCAGGGAACGTCCCTCCAGGGCACTCAGGCTCCTGATCTTAGGCTTCTCGTTGAGAAGAGGGTGTCAATTGCATTAAGGGACCAGTTGATCAAATCCATAGTTCTTCTTTAGGTTTTAGAGAACCAGAGCGAGAATGAGAAGGTCTCTCAGGGTTAGAGTCAGACAAGACCAGACAAGGACATAGAAGCAGCAGCAGGGAAGATAAGGAGAAGGAGAGGATGAAAGATGCGTCCACCTCCTCCGAGAGCCAAAGACCAAAAAAAAAAAAAAGGCATGCCGTCTGGAGGCTGGAGCAGCCGTGGATTAACCTACCAACCTTCCAATTAGGAGATGCCCTGCTCCACCTCCATATTAGCAGGGCTGTTTGTAATGCATCAAATTTTGCTTTTCAGTGTCATAAAGGTGTTGGATTTGACTTGAAATAGTCTTTTAGCACGGCAGTTGGAAAGTTGGTTCACCTTACGCTAACTGTAGCACATTTTCTAATCCCCTATCTTCTACCACTTATAGTGGTCTACAGTCCAGAGCAATCCATTAGTCTTCCAGTAGTCTTTTGAAGTGAAATTTGCCTCCGATCAGTCCTAGCAAACCACTTTCTTCTGATTCTTTATAGCTCTGATATGTGCATCAGTGTAATCGGTATAGCAGGAAATCGTGCACTGACAAAAGTTCCCCTTTGCATGAAATGCAAAGTGCAATTAAATGCTTTTTTTTTTTACACATTACTTTTTTCAAATTAAATAATCGCAATTAAAATTCATTTCCCACCTCTAGTTGAAATGTGATTATGCGGTATTGAGATCCCTTAAGGTTTCCATTTAGATGGCTAAACTCCTCACCGTATCTCTAAGAGACAGATCACCCACCTATCGAAGAAAGCCCATTTCCACCGCTTGTGTCTGTGATCTTATTCTTTCTGTCACTACCCAGCGCTTCTGACCATCTGTGACAGTAGGGACGTAGTTTGACTGTAAATTGTCAGCTTCACATTTATGCTCAGCTCTCTCTTCACCATGACCTGATGGGCGATTCGTCCCCCTCATGCCAAGACTCTGCTTCAGTTTCACTGGTATTGAGGAGTTCCTGGAAATATCTTTCCATCGTCCGATTACGGCTTCATTTGAGGTCAGCAGTGCCCCACTCCCAGTATACACCTTGTGAATAGAGCACCGCTTACAAATTCTGAATCCCATCTGACAGTTTGATAGAATCACTTCAAGGAAGACCGAAAGTCTTTCTCCATGACTTCATCGAACTCTTCCAACACACAAGTTTTTTCTTCAGCTACCAATCAGAATACATTCTGTTTGGTGTGGTGGTACCCTTCAGCTACATCTGTAGTTCCACAGGCTAGACAAGACTGAACATGACTCTTTCTTTAGCTTATTGGCAAAAGAAAGAGTCACAGAATCAGAATCAGTGTCACCCATCTGGTTCGGAGAAATTCATGCACTAACCACCTTGCAGCCACAGCTCCTTCTAGAAGCCTCAGCAATGGAGGTGCTGAATATGGTTCATTGTGACCTGATTTCCCCAGCATCCCTTGGATATAGGGATGGAAGTCAAGTAGTTCCCAGTAGTTTAATTCCTCTGGAATTGTTACTTTGATTTTCTATCGATTCCACTTGCACTCACGCTACAACCAGCTTATTTCAATTCTTGTGCAAGAGGTAGAATATAGTGGCGCGGTCTGCAGCATGGATACACCCATTACTTTTATTTTTTAAAAAGGACATGAGCACAATGCAGGGCAAACTGTGTCCAGAACAGAAACACCTGCATCATGCTGCTAATGCTTTCTCAGGTAGAATCACCGTGGCACTTTAACCTCCGAAGACCCGAACTCTTTCATGGCATTTTTAATTTTTCTTTGCTATTTGGGCTGATTGGGACCTGATGAATGTAAAAACAAAGAATTACCAGATTTTATTTTATTTTTTTACCTGATTTTTGTTTCTGAGAAAAATGAGAGCCACATATGAGGACATTCGTTTTAAATTTTGATAGAACAGTGGCAGTATAATGTCCTCGTAAGTGGATATCAGGCCCCTGAGGGCATCAGTCACTGGCAGGGAGTGTGGTGAGGGGAGATAGGCCTTGGAGGGCCTGGGAGTTCCCAGAGAGGTGGAGTCTAAGACCCGACCTGACATATAGACACAGACAAACAGGCACACACAGACACAAACATGCATTCCCACCCTCATGCACACATATACAAACACTCAGCACTCACCCAACGTAAGGATTGACATAAATGGTCATGTACACACAATCACACTCCCCAAACATACTCTATACCCCGGGTCCAGGTACCCTCGCCCCCAGAGGGGGAAACAGAACCCAGACCCAAGAGATGTTACCCTTCCCCCCGGGGTGGAGGCAAGCAGACCGTCCCAGGCTCCGCAGCAGCAGGGAGGCCAATCGGACAGCCAACATCTCCTCCCAGCCCCCCCGCCCCGATGGCTAGCAGAGAACGGGGGGGTGTGAAGACCCCATACCTCCCTCCTCCCGCTCATGTGTAGTGTTGCTGCGTGTTGTTTAAAGTGCATTTAAAACCCGGGAGAGCATGGTGCTGCTGCTGCCAGAGAGCAGCAGGTGTCAGCACGGCCCCTCCCGAGAACCCTCAATGTCTACATGGATTTAAAATTGAGAGGTGGGCACCGGCGCCAGAGGTAGGTTTGAGTACACAGACCGTCCACCGGACGCCGTTAACGTGCCCACCCTCAAGGCCCTATATATATGTGTGTGTTATGAGAGTGTGAGTAATGTGGATGTCTAAGTTGTGAGATAAAATTGACGCACAGGTGGCCAGAAGGGGACAGGGGGGGGGGGGGGGGGGATGTCTCCCCTGCAACCTTGTGACACACCCGCACCCCAAGGCCCTACCTGTGTGGGTGAGTGTGGTGGAGCGGGAAGAGGGAGGTAGCCGGGGATGGGGAGGAAAAGGAGGGAGGGGACGATGCCCCTCCCTAGGGCCGGCTCCCCCGCTGACCCCAGTAGGCACCCCCGTCCTCTGGTACCCACCAAGGCAAGGGAGCCCAGGTCCATCCAGACCGGGGCCTACGGTAGCACTGCCAAGCCCCACAGGACACGGGGCAGCCCACCCTACCCCACCGCAGAGGAAACTGTACCCACCCCAACATTCAATCGTCTCCCAGACTACACAAGACAACAGACACCCAGGTTAAGTTTATTCTCCACCTCTCCTATGTCTCTCCCCCACCTGCAGAGTGGACTCCTGCAAGGATGGAACAACCTCCCCGCCAGTTGAAGAGCCCCCCAGTTAGGCCGATGCACAAGAGGCCCCCTGCGCCAGGGCTGAGCCCCCGTGTACCCACCCGCCCACCCAGGTTTCTATATTGGCTAGAATTAAGATTATTTTTATTTTTCCAGTTCATGAGGACCGTTTTCTTGGCGATGCATAGGGCAGTAAAAACCACGTGGACTGTATTCGTTTCTGTAGTGACCTCATCCAGTTTTCCCAGCAAGCACACTAAAGGGGAGGAATTTCCAACAACTGCTCACACTGTCATTTTACATTTCAGACACTTTGATAAGTCTTCACATATCTCACGCCAAAACTTCTGCACTGGTGGACAGAACCAAAGAGCATGAATGTAATTGTCTGGTGTATTGCCTTGACAGTGTGAGCAGTTGTTGGAAGATGTAAAGCCCATCTTCAACATCCGATGACCTGTATAGTGCACTCTATGTAGTATTTTGTATTGTATTAATTGCAGACTGGGATTTCTAATTAGATGAAAGGTTTTTAAGCAAATCTGAGACCAGAAGTTTTGGTCTAAGCTGACTGATAAATCTGCTTCCCACTTTGCAATAGGAAGGGATATTGATTCATCTAATTTAGAAAGTGTTCTGTATATTTTAGATAATAATTTGGGGGATTTAAGAGTAAGGAAATGTGCCGCACTTAGTGGTGTTTGTAATTCAACTTGACTGAGGTTAAATTTCTTTTTTACTATGGATTTAATTTGTTGATATTCTAAAAATCTTTTCGGTGCATTGGTGGTTCTTGGTGTCCGGGGCTGGGCGCTCAGGTATGTACCAGCTCACTCCCGGTGGCTACCTGGCGGGGCCTGGCGCCTGTTGCTCAGTTAGGCCTCCTCCGGGTTGCGGGGGGCCCTCAGGCCTCCGGCCTCTGGGCCTGCGGCTCGGTTCACTCTGGCACAGCTGGCTGCCGGCAGAGCCGGCGGGCACGCCGGTGCAGCCCCCTCTGGCTTCTGCTCGGTGGCTACTGGGTGACCCCTCATCTGGGGCTCTCCTCAGCTCTTCTCAAGAGGGTGGCACGGATGCCCCTACGGTGGTCCTCCTTGGGCTCTCGCACTCTGGGGCCTCTGGATGTCTGGGGCCTGGATCTCCTCCATGCCTGCTTCATGCCCTGGGGGACGGGGCTATGGCTCTCTACATCCTCTTGCAGACCATTACATGGGGAAACCTTTTGAATACAAGTGCGCTGATCCACACAGGTGTGCACACGGGTGTTCACTGCTCGTAGATTTAAATTACACCTTTCTTGGCTGCAACTTCAAAGCACATTGTGCGCTGTCTGTCCTGCGTGCTGCACAACAACATTGAATATTTAGTATTTACTGCTGTTTACACTTAGCTAGATTAATGCGATGGTGTTGTGTTTAGTATGTTGCTTTGTTTTTTTGCTTGTTTTCTATTCTTTTTCTCTCAAAAGGTGATCCAGGAGATTTTTTTTTCTCCCCCCCTTTCTCACTGTCCCTCTCCCCTTCTGTTTTTCTTTTCCTTCATCGTTCTTTCTCCCTTTCCTATCCCTCACTCATGTCTGTCCCGTCTGTAACAACTGAAAATAAAATATAATAAATAATAAAAACAAAGGTCGATCAAATGGACCAATACGGCAATGCCACGATGATCCATTTGGCAAAATAAATCCATTGGGTCTCCTTGTTGGTCTTCAGACAACAATTCTGACGGCTAAAGAACCAAATGGGACAGGCAAAAAAAAAAGAAAAAGTGGATATCAGGCCGTTGTAGAGCAAAATGAGGTATTTTGGTCTAGACATCCCAGAATGTGATGTCCACAAATGTGGACGCCAGGTCCTAGGAGGTTAAAGTCTCTTTTTGCTGGTTTTCATCTTTGCTTTGTGCTGTTGTATTCATACTATTTGTGTTGGTGTGTGGGACTGTAGCATAAAAGTTTATATTTTTAAATTGTAACTATGACGCAATGGGTTGAAACACAAAAATAACATAATTAGTAGTATAACAAATTACTTTCTCCTGGGAATAATTAAGTAATGTACTGTATTGCTTTGAAGAAGCTTGTTTTGTGTAATACATTACTTTCTTTTCCAACACTGATCACAACAAATAGGGGAAATAGCTCCAACATTTGACCGCATGAATGCAATTCATTTGCATGAATGTAATGTGTTGGGTATGCTGCTTAGAGATGGTGGTGAATCTCAAAGCAGAGCCAATGAGAACCAATCACCGTTGTTGACAAGTAATCACAAACAGGCCATTTAGTACATTGATTAAAGTTATACCTGATAATATTCTGATCAGTACTAAGCAATTATCATGATTAAACTCACAAAAAACAAACTAAACTGGAAAAAATGGAAACTAGAAACAAAACACTGGGACCTGAAAACTCAAACAACAGGAAACTAGAAATGCAGAGAGACTTGCACACATGAGGAGGTACAACACGACAGAGGGCAAAGGCAAACACAGGCTTACATAAACAGAGGAGTAATGAGTCACATGCGATGAGTTCAGAATTCAGTCTCTTTCAATCCTGCCTTTCTCAACAATGCCGTTGATGTGTTTCGTCCTTTTTTTTTTTTTTTTTTTTTTTCCTAAATGACATCAGAAACAGCAGTATGCGACATTACGTGATGGCAGAGCTTCAGTTCATCCTTTGTCATTTTTTTTTTTTTTTTTTTTTTTAATAAATAGGACAGGGGGAATGAATGAGAGAGAGAGGGGGAGAGAAAGAAAGAAAACCAAAGGGGAGAAGAGACGGTGAGAAGGGGGGGAAGAGAGAGAAAAAAAAAAAAAAACTCCTGGGTCACCTGTATGGAGAAAAAAAAACAAACAAACAAAAAAAACAAACAGAGGAGACAGCAAACAACAAAGAGCAACATAATAATAGAGAAAACAAAGCACCATCACAATAAACTAGCTAGTCATAGATATCAATATTTACTAAATAATAAACGATATTGTGCAGCACGCAAGATAGACAGCGCACAGTGTGCTTTGAGGCAGCAGCCAAGAAAGCTTTAGTCCGCGTCTGTGAATACCCATGTGTGCATACCTGTGTGGATCAGCATGCTTGCATTCCAAAGGTTTCTCCATGTAATGATCTGCTAGGGAGTGTGGGGGGGCCACAGCCCCGTCCTCCAGGGCATGAAGCAGGTATGGAGGAGATCAAAACTCCAGACATCCAGAGGCCCCCAGAACACAAGAGACCATGGAAGACCAACAGAGGGGCAGCCGCGCCACTGTCCCAGTAAGAGCTGAGGAGAGTCCCAGATGAGGGCTCGCCCAGCAGCCGCGGAGCAGAAGTCAGGGGGAGTTGCAGTGACGCGCCCGTGAGCTCCGCCGGCAGCCAGCTGTGCCTGAGTGACCGAGCCCCAGGCCGAGAGGCCGGGGGCACCCCACCTCCAAAGGGGCCCGAGCGAGCCCCAGGCCCCAGGCCCCGACAAGCGGCCGCCAAGGAGTGAGCCGGTGTGTACCCGGACGCCCACCCCCAGACACAAAGAACCACCAACACACCGACACCTGAGGGAGTCCGCCACCGGCAGGGGAAGTGGTGGTGGGTGGAGATAGGCCTCCAAACCTTGGAGGGCCTGAGGTGTCCCCAGAGAGGTGGCGTCTGATACCCAACCTGACATATAGACACAGACATACAGGCACACACAGATACAAACATCCATTCCCACCCTCATGCTCTCATATGCACTTACTCCACACTCAACCAACGTGGAGACAGACATAAAGAGACGCTGTACACACGATCACACTCCCCAAGCGTACTCTACAAACCGGGTCTAGGTGCCCTTGCCCCTGGAGGGGGGAATTGCACCCAGACCCAGGTGGTGTTACCCTTTTCCCTGCGGTGGGGAGAGGCAGACCACCCCGACTCCGCAGCAGCAGGGAGGCCCCACACCCCAGACCGCAGTCGGACGGCCAACTCCTCCTACTAGCCCTCCCGCTCCAGCAGGCCGCAGAGAATGGGGGTGGGAGAAGACTCCAGAAGACTTGATGTGTTTCGTCCTTTAATGAAATTCTAGTGAAGAGCTGAAACAGAGCTGACATCAGAATATCACTCGTTATCTTGGGGTAACATGAACTGTCCTTAGGACTGAATGGTTGCTGGTTTCAATGGAAACTGATATAATTTGTGGACAGTGCAGCGTTCGATACTGTCGACCATCATATCCTATTAGAGTGATTAGAGCACGCTGTAGGTATTACAGGTACTTTACTGCAGTGGTTTGTATCATTTCTACCTAATAGACTCCATTTTGCTCGTGTGTCCCCTTGGACTTAAATCTGGGACTCTCCACCATTTGACCTTGGAACTGAAGAAGCTTCTCACATGAGAGAAGAAACGTCTTCAGGAAACTTAAAGAAGTCCAGACGCTTTTCTTTCCAAGCTCCTTAGACTCTACTGCACTTCCTCTTTGAATCTCAACAAACACAAAAATCTGGTCAAAATTCAAGCATTACAGTTATTCCATTAAATGTGTTACATGTTCTCCTTCACTATATTAATTTGATTTATACTTAATTATATTTGATTCAAGTTATATACGATTAACCATTAGCAGAAATCATATATAGATATACTAGCAGAGATGGGCAGTAACACATTATTTCTGATTACTTGTTAAATTAAAAAGACCAAACTTTACACAAACATCACATTGGGGAGACACGTCAGAAAGGTCGGCTGATAGGAAAAAAACAACGAAAATACATAACATGAGGTGAGAGGAGGAGAAAAAAAACTCCACTCAGACTGAGCTCCTAGTGGGAGAACAGTTTGATAACAGAAAAAACACCTCAGCACAAAAAGCACATGACTATCAATACACCATAGAAACACGAGACAAGCAACAGGGGCGGGTAAAGGGTAAGAGAGAGCCGGTGTAGACAGCGCATCCAGTCCTGCAGCATGTCTGAGCTGGTCCAGTCGACCGCCATCTTCCCCGGGAGGGGACAAGCATCGAAGGCATTTGGAAAGGGAGGGGGGATGAGTGTGTGCATATCAGTGTGTGTGTGTGTATCCAGAGTTCAGCTGAGACAGTGTCCTTCGCCCTGCCAGGCTAAGTAAACAGTCTTCCAGCCAACCCAGGTGGCCTTGCATGGAATGGGAAGGAACAGACTAAACGCAGTCGTTATCAGGGTGTTTTGTTTAGCTCCGAGAGGGTCTCCGCATGAAGTGATGATAGTTTTTACTTTAGTGCGAACAACTTATATGAATTTCAAAGCAGTTCTAACAGTCCAACACTGGTCTCTCAATCTCCCGTTGGAGAGCCGCGAGCTTCTCCATGATGTTATCCAAACTTACGTTCCGTGATGTTGTCGTTCTTTTTGCTCAAAGAGCAGGTTCTGAGAACTCACGACCGCAGTGCACTTCCCCAAGATGTGATCGAATTTGAGCTCAAAGGTGTTATTCGAGCTGGCCTCTCCAGATGTAATCCAGTTTTTCACTCAGAGGTCTTGTTCTGAGTGTTCACGGCAGCCGTGCGTTCTCCAAGATCTTCTCCGTGCTGACTCAATGAGCCCATTTTGAGAAACTCACGCCTCGTCCCATCATTTCAATCCCAGCGGGCAGCCTTGTGGGGGTTTGACCAGCCGGTTCCTTAATTCAAATTGTCTGGCGCTATCAACCATGCTACATTCAAAGTAATTAAAATCAATTTAAAATGACCATCTTGACCACAGCTGCATGCTTATATGTACTGATTTGCTGCCATGTGATCACAATAGGCAACTGAACAGACATACCTAACAAAGTATAAATGTGTAAATATATAATTCTGTGGAGGACATGGATCAAAGTGACACTATTACTCAATAAGAAATCAAGTGGATTTGTGGAAGTGAACTGTTGACCATTTAAGTTTGTAATTAAGTAAAAATTTGTGTTACTATGAATTAGTAAGTGTGCAACGCATGACACCCCTAGATCGGGTGTGTTGACCAGTAAGACTTCTCAGTGTGTACAGTATTTTTTCCCCTTTTAGCCACATCTCAAGGTGCGTTATGTGTTTTCTTCCCATCTTTCACGTATGTATTTATGCCAGTCTATTGTACTCCATCTGCTCCACCTCTATTCCACCTCTGCCTCTGGACACTAATCTCTCTGCTCTTGTCTCTCGCTTCAATATAGGCCTCCTGAGCCAGTTTACAGCACTGTGAACAAACTAAGTGACAAAGTGCCCTCCCCCCGACACTATTCCTCAGTGGAGTGTGACAAAAGCATCTTCCACTCTGCCCCACTCCCTAACTATATCTTAAGTCTGTTTCCTGACTTGGATATCACCAGGTACTTTCAACCACCACCCTCACTACCTTTCTGCACTGTACCACTTGTATCCCATCTAACTATGTGAATAGCATGCCATGTTATTATATAATTACCTTATTTCTTCTAATGCATTTGTTGTTTACTCCCTTGGGAACCTTGTCGTGATATTGTTTTTCTCAAGCCTTCCTCCTTTCTGCTGTTCTCTCTTTCTTTAGGACATTGATTTTTCAGGGTCATGACCTTATTCATTATCAAAGTTAGACCGAAGATGGAGGAAAATAAAGATGTGTTTGAGTAAGGTAGCTAATGTAAGCAGAGGGTAAGGAGTCCTCTGCTGACATTAGTGGAAAAAACATGTATTGTTGTAATACATAGCTCTTGTGGCCACAAGTTATTAATACATAGCCACAATATCAATAACTGATGGCCATGGTGTAGAAACGTTTGGAAATGCAATAACCAATATTTTTGGCAACACTCTTCTAACTTACAGTCACAAGTTACTTACTCATGGCCTTCCATTACTAACTCATTGACTGCCACAGCCAGGCAAAGGGAACCAAGAACAGGACACAAACATATATTTACGATTTTATTTACTTAGAGGCAGATTATAAGTCAAAATGGAAATAGACTGCAGGTAAGGCTGTTGAGCTGGACAGAGTTGGCAGGTGAGCAGGGTGGTCCTGAAACTGAGTCCTTACTGAGACTAAAAGATCGCTGCCTGAGGCACTGTGCCTCCCCCTTCTGCCTTAGCTGGAATGGATCGATGTAGGTCATGGATGCATGGGGACTTCCCCTTTTCTCGTTCCCCATTCCTTTCGCTCCCCCGTGTGCTGTGTTGGCCAGCACGGTGCATGTCCGGGGTCCTCCTGAAGGAATTTGTGTCTGAGTCCTGTGTTCACCCCTCTGGGGTGGGGTGGGCACCTTCTGCTCTGCCAGGAGATGGCAGGGGTGACGGGGATGGGTGCCACCCCTGCCCCCTCTCGGTTGTGTCGGCTGGTATCCTGGGCTCTGGGTGTGTTTGCTGTCCCGTGTAGCCAGCATGTGAACAACCCTATGTCCTGTTGTTTTTTCCATTTTCTGCTCTGTTCTTGCTTGAGTGTTTGGTTTCTGAATGTCATTGTGCATTTTGTTTTCTAAGATAGTAGATAGCTGTTGGTAGTGTTCAAATTCGATTGTTGGTGAGGAACTTGCACACAGGCTCATAAGGACTTTGACCTCAAGGTCATGTTTCTAAAGCCGTTGTTACCACGATAACTTGAGAAAGATGTCACCCTGGACTTTTAAAATACCATATGTGTTTCTATTAAAAATCTCTAACAGGTTTGAATCTCAGTGGCCTCAACCTCAACGTCAGAGATAAAATTTTCTGAAGATCTTGTGAATGTGGTACCTCTAGAAGGAGGTCACATAGGCTTTTCAGATTTAACATCCATAACATCCAAAATCCATTTTACATTTTAAGCTGGGTAATTGATCTGTGGCAAATGCAGGGCTCAGCTAATATGGATATTTTCAACTGGATCAGTTGAACTTTCATAGAATTTCATAGAACCTTGGTGGTTCTTTACACTATACATTAGTGGTGCAACGGTTAGGATAGGATGGGAGGCAGAGCCTTCAGTTTTCAGGCCCCTCTTCTGTGGAACCAGCTTCCAGTTTGGATTCGGGAGACAGACACTATCTCTACTTTCAAGATTAGGCTTAAAACTTTCCTTTTTGCTAAAGCATATAGTTAGGGCTGGAGCAGGTGACCCTGAACCCTCTCTTAGTTATGCTGCAATAGACGTAGGCTGCCGGGGGATTCCCATGATGCATTGAGTTTTTCCTTTCCAGTCACCTTTCTCACTCACTATGTATTAACAGACCTCTCTGCATTGAATCATATCTGTTATTAATCTCTGTCTCTCTTCCACAGCATGTCTTTATCCCGTCTTCCTTCTCTCACCCCAACCAATCACAGCAGATGGCCCCGCCCCTCCCTGAGCCTGGTTCTGCCGGAGGTTTCTTCCTGTTAAAAGGAAGTTTTTCCTTCCCACTATCACCAAAGTGCTGCTCATAGGGGGTCATATGATTGTTGGGTTTTTCTCTGTATCTATGAAGCGCCTTGAGGTGACTTTTGTTGTGATTTGGCGCTATATAAATAAAATTGAATTGAATTGAATCGGATCACAGTTTTAAGTCACGGATCCGATCAATTTTCAGATCAGCAAAAAAAGAAAAAAGACAAAAATTGAACATTTACTTATTTACTTATTGAAGTATTTTTTGCCTGTTAAAACATTCAACTCAAGATTCATTCCACGCAAGTATTAAAAAAAATATGGTTCAATATGGGGCAGTATAGGGCTTAGTATCTACCACTCAATTCAATTCAATTCAATTTTATTTATAAAGCACCAAATCACAACAACAGTCGCCTCAAGGCGCTTTATGTTGTAAGGTAGACCCTACAATAATACATACCGCTCATTATATCGCACTCTGCTGTGATATGAGCTGTCACGGTCACGTAGCTTTCCGTTGTCCCGGAGGTCCACCCATTTGTAGTAGTTAGGGCAACAGAATATGCCTGGGACATTTCAGCCATAACTTAAATCTTTTTCTGATCATACATGCTTGGAATGATCTTGCCACTAAAGTGGACGCGCAACGAGATATCATAGCGTGGCTCGAGCACGTTCATCATAGTTTAAACCCCTTGTTTTGCACAAAGGAATACGGCCTCCCGTCTGCAGCTAAACACCCCAATAGCTTTTGTAATAGCTTTAGCCCGGTCGGATTGGGCAGCAAAGGGCTGCTTAAATACTGCAAACTCCTCTGCTCCTCCACTCACTCCACTTCGCTAGCGCTGACCATAACTATTGCTTGACAGACCCACCACGCCACCATACACATATTTTTTTTTCTTCTTTTTCGAATCTTAGGAACCGTGGAGTGGGATCGGTTCAGATTACGGATCAACCGTGATCCGTTGCACCACTACTATACATGCTTCCCTTTGGCAGTATAATTTGAAGACATGGCATACATTTTTATTGCTATGCAGGTAATGCCCATTTATATCTGTAAATGAAGCATCCTTGTCAGGTGCCCAAAACACCTGAACAGGCTCCTTTTGATGTGGAGGAGCAGCGGCTCTACTTTGAGCCACTTCAGATGGCTGAACTGTCTCTTAAGGTGGGCATACACTGTGCAATTTTTGGCCCATTTAGAAATTATTATTCAGTCGTTTTAAGTATCGGCCTGAGTTTCGCCTTAATCGTGAGTTGTGCATCATCGTGTAATATACATGGGGTAACGAGAAGCGATTAACACCTCACGACCAGCTCCCAATCAGCAATCGTATCGTTGCAAGAAAATCAAACCTGTTTGAAATCCTGTCGCCCCTCATGAGGGTGTCAACAAAACCCACCCTGCACATGGACAAACACAGAAATGGAAGTGAAAAAGATGGAGCAGCATGGCAGTGCAGCGTGTGATCTGGACACAAGCGATGGAGGCACAACTTGTAGAACTATGGCAAGCTCATCCGAGCCTTTTCGATGTGGCCTCACAAAATTATCACGACCGCAACAACCGTGAAAAGAGCTGGATGGACATTGCTGCTCAATCACAGCTGCCTGGTCAATGTTTTTCATTAGCAATTTAGCAAAGTTGATGTGGTGGTGTGTGTCTGTGTGAGTGAAAGACAGAGAGGGAGGGAGGGAGAGTGAGAGACAGATTTTGTGTTATAAGCTTCATATTACCACTTCATATTATAGATGCACAGTGTGAGCACTCAGGTGGCATAAGAGCATCGGGCCGTATAGTGTGAGACCCTGCATTATGACCTACGAACTTCTAACCCCTGTGATTCAGTCGTACAGTTTGAGCAGGAGCTGAATAACATGACTGAAAAAAATCGCACAGTGTTTGCCCGGCTTAAAAGAGAGGCCAGCCACCCTTCGAAGGAAGCTCATTTCTGCCACTTGTATGTGTTATGTCCTTCTTCCAGTCACTACCCACAGCTCATGACCATAGCTCAGGGTAGGGACGTAGAGCGACTGGTAAATTGAGAGCTTTGCTTTTTACACTCAGCTCTCTCTTTACCATGACGGACCAGTACAGCGTCCGCATCACTGCAGACGAAGCACCAATCTGGCTGTTGATCTCCCGCTCCCTTCTCTGGTCAGTCGTGAACAAGACCCAGAGATGCACTCCGCCCTTTTCCGGCTCAGGACCATAGCCTCAGATTTAGGTGCTGATTCTCATTCCCACTGCTTCACACTTGGCTGAATGGCTGTGAACCGTTCCAGTGCGAACTGTAGACTATCACCTGATGAAGTCACCAGAACCACATCATCTGCGAAAAGCAGAGATGAGATTCTGAGGCCACTCAAATGAAAGCCTTCCTCCACTATGCCTACAAATTCGGTCCATAAAAATTATGAACAGAATCGGTGACAAAGGGCAGCCCTGGCAGAGTCCATCACCTACCGGAAAAAAGTCAAACTTATTGCCGGATATGCAGACCAAGCTCTTGCAACAGTTGTATAAAGATCGAATGGTCCATAGCAATGTCCCAGACACCTCATACTCCCGAAGCATCTCCCACCACTGACACTCCGAGAGACACGGTTGAATGCCTTTTCCAAGTCCAAAAGACACATGTAGACTGGTTGGACAAACTCCCATACGCCCTCAAGTATCCTCGAGAAGATAAAGAGCTGGTCCAGTGATCCATGACCAGGACGAAAACCACATTGTTCCTCCTGTTTCCGAGATTTGACTAACGGACAAACTCTCCTTTCCAGCACCCTGGCATAAACGTTCCCACGAAAGTTGAGGAGTGTGATCTCCTGTAGTTGGAATACACCCTCCAGTCCCTCTTCTTAAAGATTTGCAGACTGGGGTGGTGGTTCCCATTCAGACGTACCACCCTGATCTCCACGCAAGTCTCCAGAGGTGTGTCAGTCAAGACCTACAACATACAGAGACTACAGGAACTCAGGGTGAACCTTGCAGCCAAGGAGGTGTGTAACTGCCTCAGTGACCTAACCTCTGGAGATAGAAGAGTCTTCCCCTTGCCCCCAGACTCTGCTTCCTCCACAGAAGACATGCCAGTGGGATAAAGGAGGTCCTTGAGGTATTCCTTCCACCACCCGACAATTTTAAAGTTGAAGTCAGCAGTGCTCCACCCAGACTATACACAGTGCATGTAGAACACCACTTTCCCCTCCTGAGTCACCTGACGGTTTGCCAGGATCCCTTCAAAGCAGTCCGAAAGTCTTTTTCCATGGCCTCTTTGAAGTCCTCTCACACCACTAGTTTTTGCTTCAGCCACTGCCTGAGCCGCATTCCTTTTGGCCTGTCGGTACCTATCAGCTGCCTCTGAAGTCCCACAGATTAGCCAAGCCCGGAAGGACTCCTTCTTCAGCCTTGTGGCTCCCTTCACCTCTGGTGTCCACCATTTGGTTTGGGCATTACCACCACAACAGGCACCAACCACCTTGCGGCTGCAATTCAGTCAGGGGGTCCGGCAGTCGAGGTGCTGAACATGGTCCATTTGGACCGGGGCCTCTGCCTGGCCTTACTATACATTTGATGTGCCAGGTTTGTCCAACATCCTCCCCCGCCAACTGATCCAACTCACCACCCGGCGGTGATAACTTGACAGCTCAGCCCCTCTCTTGTGTCCAGAACATACGGGTGCAGGCAAGTCTGCTGGACCAGACAGGGTGAGTCCCTGTGTCTTCAAGGCCTGTGCCCCCCAGCTTTATAGAGTCTTTCATAAACTGTTCATGATGAGTCTGAGTCTGCAGAGGGTCCCAGTGCTGTGGAAGATGTCAGGCCTCGTTCCTGTACCAAAGATGCGACATCCCAGTGGTTCCCAGGATTACTGACTTCTGAAGTCTTAAAAGACTGATGATATGTGTGTCCTCAACATTGTGTGTCTGACAAGGTGATCAGCAACACAGGGGCACCACAAGGGCTGTCCTCTAAACCACAGACTTCACCACTGCAAAGAAACCTGCCATGTTCAGAAGTTTTCTCATGACTCTGCTGTGGTTGGATGCAGCAGTGAAAGTGAAGAGACAGAGTACCGGGCTGTGGTTGACTCCTTTATAACATGGTGCAAGCAGAATCACCTGCAGCTCAATGTGACAAAGACAAAAAATTGACCCTAACTTGAGGAGGACCAGGAAACCAGTGGCGCCTTTTTCAGTCCAGAGGGTAGATGTGGACATCGTGGTGGACTATAAATACCTCAGAGTACACATTCTCTATGCTGTTGCATAGAGAGGGTTGCAAATGCCAACAGACTTAATAAACGGATTCGCAAGGCCAGTGATCTTGTGAGGATGGAGCTGGACTCTATTAAGGTGATGTCAGAAAGGCAGATGTTATCTCCATGTGGTTATCTCCTTGTACAACTCCTCCATCTAATGCACAGTGCAATAGTTACACCCTCCTCTACAGTGATAACTGCTCTGCCCTCTTGAGTCAATGCCTCCATTCTTCCAGGGCTAGTTTAACGGCTAGGAGTTTTTTGTCATCACTGTCATACTTCTTCTCTACAGGGGATAAACTACGTAAAAAGAAAACACACATATGCAGGTTATCATCTATTTGATGTAAAAATTTAGGTCCCCCTCTGTATTAAGAGATATTAAGAGAGTGGAACTATTGCAGTGTGTACTCGTGCTGGGACTCAGCCTGTCTGGTCATGCATACTTACCTGAGTATAGTGTTTCTGAACGTGGTCGTACGTGAAAGTGATGGGTGGCGGAGAGGTGGCGGGTTTTTCACTGGAGGCGAAGGTGCAGTAAGGAGAGAAAGGGAGAGAGAGTGGTGTGGCTGTGGACTGCAGGCTCACCACAGTTAAGTCAGTAGGAGCTGAGCATTGACTGCAGTATCAAATCAGTTGAAGAACAAATTCAAGTCACTGGCTCTGTCCCCAGCAGCTTCTCTTCTATTGGATGGTTTGAATCCTTAATGACACTCCAGACCTCTCTGCTGTTTTGCTGGAGTTTCTGTTCTAGCTTTCTCCTGTTATTGTTCTTAGTTTCTCTGATCTTGCCGCTCAATAATCCCATTCTCAGCTCCACTTTATTTCTCACTCTGAAAAACATCCCCTTGTTATTGAGGAGGTCTTTGATGTCATTAGTCGCCCATGGCTTGTTATTTGGGTAGCAGAGAGTCGGAGCTGGGACAGTGGAGCTAGTGCAGAAGGTTATGTTGTTAACAAGAACTGCTTATCAATTGCAGAGCTTTCCCAGTCAGCTCGAACAGTTTGGAAGCCTTCAATTGATACATTGTCATTGAGAATATCCTGTACAGTGCACCGTTCAACCAATATGTTTGCTCAATATGTTTGGTAGAGAACACTATTAAACAAATAAGAGGCAGAACAGGCTGAAATACGCTGCATGCAGCAGTGTTATGCAAACTCCACTAATAACCATGGACAACTTGTCATTTTATTCTGTCAGAATACGATCTTCCTCTAACTATCATGTATCCTGTATTCATTATTTCATCATTATCCTGATGAAAATCTGGAATCTGTTCCAGATTGTAATTACTGTATTGTAATTTTGTAACTAGTGCTGTAGTATTGTTTGGTCTTTTCTTGCTGTTGTCAAAGCAATTTACTCAATGATGCTGAGAGAAGTAACTGTGGTCGATCTTGTGTATATGAAAGATGATAAATAAGGGGCTGGTTGAATTTAAAATTAGCCAATTTTTGTTGATCTCCTGCAATATTTAGGTCGTGCTCTGTAATATAAAAGTCAACATAGATTATTTGCTTGGTGTTTGCCAGGAAACATGATAATATTCATTTTGTGCATAAAAATGTGTGGTTGTTATAGGTGTATAAATGCTACACATGAGTAATTTTACCCTACTGATTGGTAGGGTAAAATTACTATGACATCATAATATCCCTGCTTTTGTGGTAAAAAGTATACAGTGTTTTCAATATGTCATAGTGTTTCCCTCTGCATGGCCTCTAAACCTGTCCCTGCTCTTTCTGCTCAGTATGTAGGATGTGTAGTTACTCCTTTAGTAATTGCTGATACTGTACTAAATGAAGCCCATTATCACTGGTGGAGGTCAGAGTCACTGAACTGGAGATGTGTCCATAGTGAATTGTGTTCCAGGGGCCAGAGCAGCAATGAAGATGAAGGCAAATTACAGAAAATCATCATTCAAGCAGTAGTGACACATGGTTCCATCAATCTGAGTTCACTAACATGAATACTGAATCGTGTGTAACCTTTCCGGAAACAATGTCAGACTTTTCTTTCGCTGCATGTTCTCCTTAAGTTGCTGGTTGTCTGGCTTTATAGATTATTGATGTTAGGAGAAAGGAATCCATTGCACTATGAATGGTGCAGCTCTCGTTTCTGGCCAGATTTATTAAATTACCCAAAATGACTATCCAGAGTTGGGACCTGGAAGCAGCACCATAGATTAACTCCTGTTATTTCCCCTAAACCCCATTCCACATAGAGACTGTGTCTGTCCTAGACCACCAAAGAAAATCATCAAGAAATGCTTTAAAATTAAAAATTACAAAGAAAGAACAATCTAGTATCATCAAGTGCACCAAAGGGTAAAACAGCAAACTGTGGATTATTAACCATTAGGTCTCTTTTTGTACATGAATTAATAATCGATTAACATATTGATTTACTCTGCTTTACAGAAACCTGGTTAGAGCAAAATGATTATGTTAGTTTAAATGAATAAACACTCCTGAGTCATAGTAACTATCAGAATCCCTGAGGCACAGGCCGAGGAGAGGGTGTGGCAGCAATTTTTCACTGCACCTTCTTATTCAACCAAAAACCCAGACAGAGATGTAATTCATTTGAAACCCTGATGCTTAGCCTCGCCCACCCTAGCTGTAAAAGTCAAACAGTTTTATTCTGTTGCCCACCTGAGTTTCTGTCTGATTTCTCAGACTTTTATCTGATTTAGTGCTCGGCTCAGATAATTGTGGGTGATTTTAACATCCATCTAGATGTTAAAAATGACAGCCTCAATAATAATAATAATAATAATACATTTTATTTGAAAGTCCCTTTCAAAATACTCAAGGACACTGTACACAGCAGAATAATAAAAGCAGCATAAAAGCAAGCAGTTTACATAATCATACAAGCATAAGACATAAAACAAATTTACAGTGGTTGCAAAAGTATTCGACCCCCTCGAACTTTCCCACATTTTGTCACATTACAGCCACAAACATGAATCAATGTTATTGTAATTCCACATGAAAGACCAACACAAAGTGGTGCACACGTGAGAAGTGGAACGAACATCATTCATGATTCCAAACATTTTTACAAATAAATAACTGCAAAGTGGGGTGTGCGTAATTATTCAGCCCCTGAGTCGATACTTTGTAGAACCACCTTTTGCTGCAGTTCCAGCTGCCAGTCTTTTAGGGTCTGTCTCTACCAGCTGTGCACATCTACAGACTGAAATCTTTGCCCATTCTTCTTTGCAAAACAGCTCCAGCTCAGTCAGATTAGATGGACAGCGTTTGTGAACAGCAGTTTTCAGATCTTGCCACAGATTCTGGATTGGATTCAGATCTGGACTTTGACTGGGCCGTTCTAACACATGGATATGTTTTGTTTTAAACCATCCCATTGTTGCCCTGGCTTTATGTTTAGGGTCGTTGTCCTGCTGGAAGGTGAAGCTCCGCCCCAGTCTCAAGTCTTTTGCAGACTCCAACAGGTTTTCTTCCAAGACTGCCCTGTATTTGACTCCATCCATCTTCCCATCAACTCTGACCAGCTTCCCTGTCCCTGCTGAAGAGAAGCCCCCCCAGAGCATGATGCTGCCACCACCATATCTGACAGTGGGGATGGTGTGTTCAGAGTGATGTGCAGTGTTAGTTTTCCTCCACACATAGCGTTTTGCATTTTGGTCTCATCTGACCAGAGCAGCTTCCTCCACATGTTTGCTGTGTCCCCACATGGCTTGTGGCAAATTGCAAACAGGACTTCTTATGGTTTTCTGTTAACAATGGCTTTCTTCTTGCCACTCTTCCATAAAGGACAACTTTGTGCAGTGCACGACTAATAGTTGTCCTGTGGACAGATTCCCCCACCTGAGCTGTAGATCTCTGCAGCTCGTCCAGAGTCACCATGGGCCTCTTGGCTGCATTTCTGATCAGCGCTCTCCTTGTTCGGCCTGTGAGTTTAGGTGGACGGCCTTGTCTTGGTAGGTTTACAGTTGTGCCATACTCCTTCCATTTCTGAATGGCTTGAACAGTGCTCCGTGGGATGTTCAAGGCTTGGGAAATCTTTGTGTAGCCTAAGCCTGCTTTAAATGTCTCAATAACTTTATGCCTGACCTGTCTGCTGTGTTCTTTGGACTTCATGGTGTTGTTGCTCCCAATATTCTCTCAGACAACCTCTGAGGCCGTCACAGAGCAGCTGTATCTGTACTGACATTAGATTACACACAGATGCACTCTATTTAGTCATTAGCACTCATCAGGCAACGTCTATGTGCAACTGACTGCACTCAGACCAAAGGGGGCTGAATAATTACGCACACCCCACTTTGCAGTTATTTATTTGTAAAAATGTTTGGAATCATGTCTGATTTTCGTTCCACTTCTCACGTGTGCACCACTTTGTGTTGGTCTTTCACCTGGAATTCCAATAACATTGATTCATGTTTGTGGCTGTAATGTGACAAAATGTGGGAAAGTTCAAGGGGGCCGAATACTTTTGCAAGCCACTGTAAATAGCAGAGTGGAGAGGTTATGTGGGATAAGCTGTTATGAACAAGTGAGTTTTGAGTTGGGACTTAAAGAGAGAGAAGGAAGTGAGATTTCTTAAATCAGGAGGTCGGGAATTCCAGAGTCGAGGAGCTGAGCAGCTGAAAGCCCTGCTCCCCATGGTGGCAAGACGAAGAGAGGGGACAGAGAGAGAAAGAGAAGAAGAAGATCTGAGACACAGAGATGGGGCGGTGATCTGAACCAGAACAGAGAGATATGGAGGGGAGAGATGATGAATAGCCTTAAATGTGTACAACTACTGTGTACAAGTACTGTCGAGGATGACACCCAGAGTTTTCACAGAGGAAGAAACGGAGACCGGCGAGTTATTGATAGTAACAGAGAAACTGTTGGTTCTGGATAATGCTGATTTAGTCAACAAAGCATTTAATCTGTTATTAGACTCAACTGGCTTCTCTCAAAATGTTGCAATTTGGAGCTTTACAATAAGCTATATAAATAAAACTGAATTGAATCAAATTCTCTCAAATGGATATGTACCACAGGCCTTCAAGCTGGCTGTAGTTAAACCTTTACTCAAAAAGCATCTCTAGACCCAGCAGTCTTAGCTAATTATAGGCCAATCTCCAACCTTCCTTTATATCAAACATCCTTGAAAGAGTAGTTGTCAAACAGCTAACAGATCATCTGCAGAGGAATGGCTTATTTGAAGAGTTTCAGTCAGGTTTCAGAGCTCATCACAGCACAGAAACAGCTTTAGTGAAGGTTACAAATGATCTTCTTATGGCCTCTGACAGTGGACTCATCTCTGTGCTTGTCCTGCTAGACCTCAGTGCAGCGTTCGATACTGTCGACCATAATATCCTATTAGAGCGATTAGAACATGCTGTAGGTATTACAGGTACTGTGCTGCAGTGGTTTGTATCATATCTATCTAATAGACTCCAGTTTGTGCATGTAAATGGAGAGTCCTCTTCACACACTGAGGTTAATTATGGAGTTCCACAGGGTTCAGTGCTAGGACCAATTCTGTTTACATTATACATGCTTCCCTTAGGCAGCATCATTAGAAGACATAGCATACATTTACACTGCTATGCAGATGACACCCAGCTCTATCTGTCCATGAAGCCAGATAACACACACCAATGAGTTGAACTGCAGGAATGTCTTAAAGACATAACGTGCAGAGTCGTTTCTGACCAGGATATGTCCCTGAATATGCATAATAAACAAATGTGCAGAATGCTTACTTTCACTTGCGCAGTAGCAGTTCCTAAATGCTGCCCCAAGAATATTGACTAGGGCTAGAAATAGAGCATATACTTCTCCTATACTGGCTTGTCCTATTTGGTTTTCTGCTAAAACCAGAATATAATTTAAAATCATTCTCATCACATAAGAAGGTCTCACTTTTAATCACATTTATAATCACATAAAGCTGGATGTTTAGACCTTTTACTCTCTCAGCTGTGTTAACACAGACCTGCCAGTTTCTTGAACTGGTTGTGATCAATTAATAATGTGCACGTTTTCCTACGTTTTCCCTCAACTTTAACTTTATAATAATAAGCTTTGATACAGCACTCTGTAGACAGCCAAAATTTTCAGCAACGACCTTCTGTGGATTACCATACCTGTGAAGGGTATTAACGATGATCATTTTGACAACTGTCAATATTCAGTGTTCATGTCTGTGAAGGTTGTCAGTCATCCAGGTCATCGTAGTCTAAGGAAAGAAAAGCGTCTGGACTAGAACTAGAACTGAAGAAGCTTCTCGGATGAGAGGTGAAACATCTTCAAGCCACTTAAAGAAGTCCAGACACTTTTCTTTCCAAGCTCCTTAGATTCAGTACTCATAATCTTCAAATATTTTGAGATACATTAGTATATTCAAGTGTCTGTAAGTTTGTGACAGATGGAGCAAAAGAGCAAGCAAACCAGTGTGTGAAAGTGTGTAATATGATGAGGCTCCTTTTTCGTCAGCGCTAAATTGGGACGAGTGATCTAAGTAGAGCACTATCCCCCTGTGGAGCTCTGGCAGTCACTGAGCTTCAGTGTCTGCACAAAGCTTTACTCGAGCAATTGTGCAATTGTTGTCCACCTTTTAGTCTTCTTTCTGAACTGAAGATGCTGAGACCTACTGACTCCCCTGAGCTTATGTATTATTTAAACTGTCTGCACAGGGAACCCAGGAAGGTAGTGCTCCACAAGAGTACCACGGGCTTGGGCTTCAACATCGTAGGTGGTGAAGATGGTGAGGGCATCTTTGTCTCCTTCATCCTTGCGGGAGGACCCGCTGACTTGAGTGGAGAACTGAGGCGAGGTGACCAGATTTTATCAGTGAGTATGCAAGAGCCACTATATCCACAGAGATTTACACATAGTAATGTTTCAAAATATGTTTAAGTTTTACCGAAATTATTGATGTAGAAATTCTGATGTCACCTGCGGTTTAATTCATTATGAAAAACCTTCACAGCTCAATAGCAGCCCTATTTGAGGGTCTTTACAGTATAAAGCATCCTGAGGCAGCTGTATTCAGTTTTTTATAGACTGAATTGAACTGAATATGCAAACTGCTTACAAACAAATCTGAATAAATAAGCTGTTTTTATTTGTTGCAGTCTGAATCTCTTTGTAATGCTCTGCACAAGTACAGGCTGACTTTTGTTAAATGTGTGTGTTCCAAGGACAATGATAAAGTGTGCAATAGTTCAGGTGGCCTAGATTTACTTTCAAAGCAAATGGATGGTGGGTTTTTTCTTCTGCAGTATTGCTCCAGTATGATAACAGATAGGTGCTGTGTGTCATAGTTTATTAGCAGGTTATTTTTTTAATTAAATCTATTAAATATGTGCATTTGTAATTGACAGCTATAAATACAAAACTAGTGTTTTTCATCTTTATTGCTTTAATTGTTAAAATAATTAATAATTAATGACGAAACAGAAATTTCCTTCATTGCCAGCGAAAGCTAGGAAAGGGATAGTAAAGGACTGCTAATTTGTCTAATATTAAGAAAACACCCAGCAGAACCTCTCACAGATAATTAGGCTATTCGGCAGCATGGGAGGATTAGGGGTAAAAAATAGCATTACATAGAGGCTAAGCCTTTCAGAAAGAAAGAAGGAGAAGGGGTTAAGATTGTGTCTGCAAGTTATTTTAAAACATTGTTTTTAAATCTAAATTTGCAAAGAATGCAGAGATTTAATCAAATAAACATGTATAACCATCTAGTCATGGCATGTCTCTGAAAACTACTGTCAGGAAAGAGCCATTTGATGCATCTACAATAAAAAAAAAACTGCCATCCAAAATAAAAATAAAACTTCTAAAGGGTCTTATCCTATTTGTAGACTAAGATGACTTGCAAAGACTGAGTTGTAGTTTGACTGTTCAAATTTTTTAATTCTTTGTGGAAATGATTGAACCTGTGTTTTCTGAGCTAACAAGGAAGGGAAACATCCAGCTGTGCAAAAAACTTGCACATCTGTGAAGATACTTTTTATATTAAACATGTTGAACATGTGCTGCCATCCAGACAATCTCCTTTACAAAAAGCTCTGCTAAACCAACAGCATGGCTGCTTTAAAACCCAGAGTCCAGTCCCATCGGTCAATAGTCCCGATCTGTCACGTTAGTGGTGGATCATGATTAAACTTCTAAACAAAAGGAAGCAGAAGCAGCTTGGCAGCTGAAATCAAATAAGAATGGAAAACATCTCTTTTAAAACTACAGCGATTTAAAAAATAAGTATTTAGTAGTGCTGTCAAAATTAATGCGTTAACGCAAATTAATCCGCCATCATGGTCAACGCGATTAAAATTTTTAACGCAATTGACGCATCTGGAGTACAGAATGACTCAAAATCCCTAAAATGTTTCTGTTAACTCATTTCGGGCAGTTTGGCCAAGCAGAGTTACCTTCGCACATGCGCAAATGGGCAGTTGATCTGGTAGTGACGGGCAGCTGAACCAATCAACTCAATATGGAAGATGATAAACGCACATCGGCCCTCTCGACGGGAAATTTGAGTATTAAAAAACCAAGAAGACGGAACAGTCGACCAACATAAAGTCTTATGCATGTTGTGCAAGATGGAATTTTCACTGAAGCACTTCCTGCTTAAAATATCACATTGACGCGAAGCATACGTTAGCCAGGATGCTGCTAGCACTTTAGCTAACGCGTCACCCAGCTTGGACAAACCACTCACGGAGCATCGCGGACTCAGTAAGTCGACCTCGGACATATTGACTGACGCAATCGCCAAGTGGATTGCAACAAGCTGCTTTTCTCGAGTCTGCTCGTGCAAAATGAAATGTGATTAATATTGAATAAAAATTATATTTAATCGTGATTAATCAAAATTAATCCAAAGTAACCCTGTGATGAATCTGATTAGACATTTTAAATATTTTGTTTGACAGCAGTTTGATATAATTATATATTAGTTTATACTTACCTATTAGGTTTTTTTTTTTTAAGTTGCATTTCACAGGAGAAAGCCTGTGCTAAAAGACTGAAGAAAACTATTCAAATTCTCTTTGAATTTAGGCATTTAACATTCTTTGTGTTTATACTTCATTATATTGCATAAATGTATGTTACAAGCTTAAATATAAAGTTGAAAAAATGTAATTGCAACCAGGCTTTTGATCAAGTAACTGCGATTCATTGCGATTAAAATTGTGAGATTAATTAGTTAATTTTTTTTATCTATTGACAGCACTAATATTTAGTTTTACACATTTAAATTAAAATCAAAATAATTAATGTTGCAGAATTAAAGTCACATTTCCATTGAATTCAGTTCAATTCACTTTTATTCATACAGCACTAAATCACAACAACAGTCGCCTCAAGGTGCTTTACATTATAAGGTAGACCCTAAAGTAATAGATACAGAGAAAACCCCAACAATCATATGACCCCCTATGAGCAGCACTTTGGTGACAGTGGGGAGGAAAAACTCTCTTTTAACAGGAAGAAACCTCCAGCAGAACCAGGTTGAGTCCAATAACAGATTAAATGCCATGTTGAGGCTGTCATTTTTAGCATCTACACGAATGTTAAAATCACCCACAATAATTATTTTATCTGAGCTCAGAACTAAATTAGATATAAAGTCTGAGAAATCAGACAGAAACTCTGTGTAAGGACCAGGTGGACGATAGATGATAACAAGACTGGTTTCTGAGTTTCACAGCTGGGGTGGACGAGGCTAAGCATCAGGCTTTCAAATGAATTAAAAGTCTGTCTTGGTCTTTCATTAATTAATAGGCTTGTGTGAAAAATTGCTGCCACACCTCCCCCTCGGCCTGTGCTTCGAGGTTTCTGGTAGTTAGAATGACTCGGGGGTGTTGATTCATTTAAACTAACATAATCATCCTGCTGCAACCAGGTTTCTGTAAGGCAGAGTAAATCAATTTGTTGATCAATTATTAAGTCATGTACTAACAGAGACTTGGAGGAGAGAGACCTAATATTTAATAATCCACATTTCACTGTTTTACTCTTTGGTTCAGATGTGGATACTGTATTGTTCTTTCTTTGTAATTGTTTATGTTTAAGTTGTTTGTTGCTGGTTTTTAGTTTGTTTTTTGTCTGTTTGGAAGCTGACACAGTCTCTATGGAGATGGGTTTTTGGGGGGGTAGCAGGAGGAGAGAAGCTGCAGAGAGGCGTTTTGGGGGGTTTAATAAATTTGACCAGATTTCCAGAAATGAGAGCTGCTCCATCCAAAGTGGGATGGATGCCGTCTCTCCTAACAAGACCAGGTTTCCTCCAGAAGGTTTCCCAATTATCTATGAAGCCCACATCGTTTTTTGGACACCACTCAGACAATTTCAAATTCAAATTCAAATTCAAATTCAAATTTTATTTGTCACACACACACAACCATACACAGTATGACATGGGGGTGAAATGCTTGTAGCTGTACAATGCCCGACCATTAAATGACAGAAGAAAAGTTCTACAATATTTACAATTTACTACAAAAATTTACAAATTAACTTAGGAATTTACAGTAAAGAATGTGCAAATAGCAGAAGAGATTATAAAGATAAGGATTATAAATTATAGGAATTATAGGATTATAGGAAATGTGTGGTGGTGCGTGTGGTGACGTGTGTGAGAGTCCAGTCTTATAGTGACGTGTTTGGGAGAGTCCAGTCTACACCTGGTTCAGGCCCCGAATATCCTGTGGGAAGAAGCTCCTCTTCATTCTCTCTGTTTTGGCCTTAAGGGAGCAGAAGCGCTTCCCAGCCCTCAACAGTGAGAAGAGTCCATTGTTGGGATGGGAGAGGTCCATCATAATCTTCCTAGCTTTGGACTTGCACCGCTTGGTGTAGATGGACAGCAGGTCAGGGAGCTCTGATTGAATGATGCGTTCTGCCGAGCGCACCACCCTTTGCAGATCTCGTCTATCCTGCTTGGTGCTGTTCCCAAACCAGGTGCAGATGTTTGACGTCAGGACGCTCTCGATGGTGCAGGAGTAGAAGTTCTTGAGCACCTTCAGTGGCAGATGGAAGTCTCTAAGTCTTCTGAGGAAGAAGAGACGCTGACGGGCTTTTTTAACCAGGGTGTTGATGTGACAGGACCATGACAGGTCCTGAGTGATGTGGACACCCAGGTATCGGAAACTGTCCACTCTCTCCACTGGCGTGCCACTGATGATGAGGGGTTTGTAATTCCTCGCCTGCTTTGTAGTGAAGTCCACGATCAGCTCCTTAGTCTTGCTGATGTTTAGGAGGAGGTTATTCTCCTGGCACCAGGTCTCCAGGTTCCTAATCTCCTCCAGGTAGGCCGTCTCGATGTTGTCGGAGATCAGGCCCACAACAGCAGTGTTGTCAGCAAACTTGACAATGGAGGTGGTGTCGGATGTGGCTACACAGTCATAAGTGTACAGTGAGTACAGCAGGGGGCTTCAAACACAGCCCTGAGGCACTCCAGTGCTGAGTGAGATGGAGGGGGAGACTTGTTTTCCTACCCTCACTGATTGGGGTCTGTCTGTGAGGAAGTTGAGGATCCACTGACACAGTGATGAGCTGAGTCCTAGATCCGTCAACTTGGTGAAAAGCTTAGAGGGAATTATTGTGTTGAATGCTGAACTGTAGTCCACGAACAGCATCCTAACATAATTCCCTCTGCCAGTGTCCAGGTGACTCAGGGATGTGTGGAGCAGGTGAGATATGGCATCGTCTGTGGAACGATTAGTCCGGTAAGCAAACTGAAGTGAGTCGATGGTGGCAGGAAGTGAAGAAGTGATGTGATCTCTCATCAGTCTTTCAAAACACTTCATCACAATTGAAGTCAGTGCTACTGGACGGTAGTCATTGTGGCAAGCGGGCTGTTGTTTCTTTGGAACAGGAACAATAATGGACTGTTTGAAGCACGTGGGAACCACAGCTTGGGCCAGGGAGAGGTTGAAGATCTCCGTGAACACCGGTGCTAGTTGATCAGCGCAGGCTCTAAGGACCCGGCCAGGGATTGCATCTGGTCCTGCTGCCTTCCTGGTGTTCACCCTCCTGAAGGTGTTCCTCACGGCATGCTCTGTGATGACGAATGCATTTTCTTCACTGGTGCACTCCGAGCGCGCGCAGCCGTTTGTTGTTTTAATTGCTGCGGCGTCGAAGCGAGCATAAAACGTGTTCAGCTCATCAGCCAGTGAAGCATCGGCATTCATCATTGAAGAAGCTGGTCGTTTATAGTCCGTTATAGTCCGCAGTCCTTTCCACAGGCTCCTAGAGTCGCACTGTCGTAGCTGTGACTCTAGTTTTTCCCCGTAGCTCCGCTTTGCCTTTCGGACCGCGCTGCGCACGTTGTAGGACGCAGCCTTGTATAGGTCCATATTACCGGAGACAAGCCCTTCATTGTAGGCAGCGGTGCGTGATCTCAGAGCGTCGCGGATGTTTTTATCCACCCACGGCTTCTGGTTGGGAAACGTTCGGATGATAGTTCTTTCTGCTGTGTCGTCCGCTAGTTTCCCGATAAATCCCACAACCGCTTCCGTAAACATGTTGATGTCATCAGAGCTGCGCCGAAACATGTCCCAGTCTGCGTCATCCAGTGCGTCCTGCAGCGCGGCCACCGATTGGTCCGTCCAGCGAGCGACCTCCCTCCTGATTGGTGGTTGCTGCTTTAGCCTTTGTTTGTAAGCAGGTATGAGGAAGATGGCGGAATGGTCCGATTTTCCAAATGCCGGCAGGGGTTGAGCCTTGTAACAGTTCTTGAACGGGGTGTAGCAGTGGTCTAATGTCCTCGTGCCCCGGGTGGGGCAGTTGATGTGCTGGTGAAGGTTGTGAAATGTCCGTTTGAGATTCACTCTGTTAAAATCTCCCATAACAATGAGTGCGGCATCTCGGTGAAGTGTTTGTTGATGTGTGAGAGCCTCATGTAGCTCACATAAGGCAGTGTCCGAGTCCGCGTGAGGCGGAATGTAAACAGTACAGGCAATGACCGCAGTGAATTCCCGAGGGAGATAGAAAGGGCGACACTTAACGATCAAAAGCTCCAGATTGGGCGAGCAAGAGCGTGTGAGTGGGGAGATGTTTGTGCTGTCGCACCATCTGTTGTTCACCATCAAACACACTCCACCACCTCTTTTCTTCCCCGACTCCATTGTCCTGTCCATGCGGTAAACCGAAAAGAACCCCGTCGGCTGCACGGCGTGGTCTGGTATCGCTGGGTTCAGCCAAGTCTCGGTGAAGCAGAGGAGGTTGCAGTCCCGAATGTCTCTCTGGAACTTGATTCTGGCTCTGAGGTCATCAAGCTTGTTCTCGATGGATTGAACATTGGCTAGCAGGATACTGGGCATGGGTGCGCGGTGTGCGCGAGCCCGTAGCCTGTTCCTGATGCCGGCTCTTTTACCTCGAGGCCGTCGCTTAGGGTCGCGTCCTTTGTTCTCTCTCAGGATCTCCTTTGGCCAGGTTGGGTCCGGAGTTAAACATGGTGAAATGTTCGTGTACTGCAGACCAATAGAAACCAGATTTGTGTGTTTTGCATGATGCCCATGCAAGATTATCGCAGATATAGCAAAAAGTGACGAAAAAGTGGAGAAGTTAGGGCAGAGCATCCAGCACGGCAGCCGACCTCACCGGCACCATTTTAATCACACTTTAATCATTTAAGGAGAACATCCAGCTAAACATGTCACTCCTGGTCTGATTGGGAAGGGGACCAGAGAAAACTACATTTTCTAAACCATCGCTACTTTGTTTTATGTAGCAACGGAAGGTGGGGATTTCAGAAGAAGACATACAGCTCATTAAATACATGATGGATATACATGGGGCAGAATAATGGAGTAAATCCAGTCTAAAGGATGATGTATCATTACCTTTACACCTCAAAAAAACAACAACCCTGAACTTGTTACTATTGTTACTAGCTTCCAGGCTTAAAGGATCATGATCCTATGTCAATCCATTGTTCAGGGAAATTGTGTCCAGGAAACTCAATCCAATGAGTCCTTTGCCAAACCAGCATCTCTCGAAGTTACAGTCCTTTGCCTTCCCTCCCTCTGCTAACAACTGGACCACAGTTTGCAATTTAAAAAAAGAGGAAGACAGTCTTGATCTCCCCCAATCACCTGAAGCTCAGGTTTACTGTCCTGAATGAACAACAGTCAAAAGTGACAAAATCCACCTTTTGGCACTCTTGTAGCTATCTTAAAGGCTTAAAGGCTTGTGCCAGGGTACCAATTTTTGTGGTAGTGTTGTTTGAGGTTTGAAAACAGCAGAGGTGCTGCCTTTTGAGAAAATGCTTCTCAGCTATTCCGATACTCCTGACACTGAAGGGATCATTAAGGATTTTTGCTTAGGCAGCAGCTGTCCTTTACTCCTAGAGTGCTTGGAGATTTTTTTAGGTGCTTTCCCAACTTTGACAAATGTCCATCTATGATAATTAGATTTACTCAGGGACTTTTTGATATAACGTTCCTCCACTTCCATGGCTGCTGTGTCTGTGGGGAAGCTGTTTGCTCTGTGTTGTAGTGTTCTGATGACACTATATGCTCCAGTGGATGATGGGAATCTAACCTTAAATATTAGTCAGTGTTTACTGTACACACTGACTTCATATGTCCCCCATTACTGGTGGAAATTTCACAGCCTAAGAAGGCTAGACTTTTTATTTTTCATATTCTCCCTGGTGAACTTATATATAAGTTTAAAAGGCCGGTAAGTATCCTGGGGCAACATACTGTGTGTGACTGCTAAATAGAAAGCATTTAGATGTAGTGGACCAGGAATACAAAGTAGGATCGTAGAGAAAACCAGGGAACAAGGGAGAACAATATTGAGGGACGACACAATAATGAAGCTTGAGTGCTTCCTTTAGCATAGGATACACTTGACCATCCTTTATGATAGGGAAAGCGAAATCTGTCCAAAAATTTAGACAGGGGGAACAAAACTGAACCCAAGGCACATGAGACAGGGACTATCAAAATAAAACAGGAAAAGCAGAGTCAGGAGAAACAAACAAACAGACACAACAGACTCTCACAGGAGACACTGGGATAAGACACAAAAGGAACCTAATTGACAAGAAACCATCAACCAGAAACAGAAAGTAAACTCAAAGACATAAAAAGAACTAAAACCAAGATTAAACCATATAAAACTTGAACTTTTATCTTCTTCATAATGCCAAGGAAAGAATCAAGACTACAAAGTTAAACTCAAAATGCTGACAAATGACAGCTTTGTACATTCCAGTCAATGCTAACACTAGCACATCTCTCTTATTATTGGCAGACACCATACAAACACTACTACAGTGGACCCAACGGCACACATATTACTGCAGGTGATTTTAATCAGGCAAACTTAGAGTCTGTCCTGCCTAGATTTTACCAGCATGTAAGATGTGTGACCAGAGGGGAAAACACTTTGGCTCAAGTTTATACAAGCATAAAACACAGAGTGTGTTATCTCCCACACAGAGGCCGGTCTGACCACTTCTCTGTGATCCTCTCCCCTGAATACATCCACAGACGTATACACAGAAGCAGCACAATTCCTCTGAGTCAAGTGTCTTTGGCAATAAGGACTTGACTGTTCATACAGAAGCTGTTCTATCCATCAACTTCTGTGTGGGAAATGTAGCAGCAGAAAAATGTGTGTTTCCCAATCAAAGGTCCTGTAAGCTGTCAAACGTGTCCCCAAAGCCCACAATTCCACTTTCAGGGAAGTATATAGTGCTGCCAGAGCTGACCTGAAGAGCGGAATCAGGAAAATTGGAGCATAGAAAATCAACTCTCCCATAATAACCTTTGGTAGGGTATCCAGCGTATTGTCAACTTCAGGAGGCAGACCAACACAGTCATGGACACGAGCATCACACTTAGCAAAGGAACTTCTCACGCTTTGAGACACCTCCCCCGTAATCCACTATTCTGTCTCAACCATTAACACCTTCCAAGTCCCAGTTTTGAGCTCCCAACCATTGACTGTACAGGTTCAGGATGTAAAGTGGATGTTAAGAGGGGTTGGTGCCAGGAAAACATCTGGACTTGACAGTATCAGATTTTTTAGGGACTGTGTTCACAGTCTTCACCAGAATTTTCAACCTCTCTCTGAGATAGGCTTTCATCCCATGCTTTAATTATTCCTGTGTTCAGAGCCTATATCAACCGGCTCTGAACACCACAAAGACAAAGAAGATTATTCTGGATTTTAAGAGATTATTTACCAGAACAGACAAGATGAGAAAAAAGACAAGAAAAATATACAAATTCCCCACTCACCCCTAGTGCTCCGATTACCACTGGGACCACTGTTACCTTCACCCTCCACATCTTCTCCAGCTCTTCTCTGAGACCTTGGTATTTCTCAAGCTTCTCGTGTTCCTTCTTCCTGATGTTGCTTTCATTCACTTTCACAATGTCTATCACGATGTCCACCTTCCTCTGCTTGTCCAACACCACTATGTCCGGTTGGTTAGCCACCACTATATTGTCCGTCTATATCTGCAAGTCCCACCGAATCTTAGCTCGGTCATTCTCCTTGGGGGCGTCTCCCATTTTGACCTCGGGACTTCCAGGTTATATTCGGCACAGATGTTCCTGTACACTATGCATGCCACTTGGTTATGGCGTTCCATGTATGCCCTGCCTGCTAGCATCTTGCACCCTGCTGTTATGTGCTGGATTGTCTCTGGGGCATCTTTACACAGCCTGCACCTGGGGTCTTGCCTGGTGTGATAGACCCCAGCCTCTATGGATCTTGTACTCAGAGCTTGTTCCTGTGCTGCCATGATTAGTGCCTCTGTGCTGTCTTTCAGTCCAGCTTTGTCCAGCCACTGGTAGGATTTCAGCCACCTCCTCTATCTGCCGGTGGTACATACCGTGCAGGGGCCTATAATTCCATGATGGTTCCTCCTCTTTCCTGTATTTCTGCTGGCTGAGGTATTCACTAAACACGCGGTCGGTTGGGGCCATCTTCCTGATGTACTTGTGGATTTCCTTTGTCTCATCCTGGACCGTGGTACTGACACTCACCAGTCCCTGAACTCCTGCCTTACACCTAGCGTACAGCCTCAGGGTTCTGGACTTGGGGTGAAGCCCTCCAAGCCTAGTCTTGCAGTCTTGGCTGACTGCTCGGTCTACCAGTAGTTGGTGCTTTGCACGTCTAGTATTCTTGCTAATCCCTTTCTGTGCCCCACTCATGTATTGAGCCATGTGCCTGTTCATCTTAGACGCTATAATGCCTGACAGGAGCTTGTACTGAGTGGTACTGAGGCAGGTTACTGGCCGGTAGTTGGATGGGACCGGTAATTTCTTGGTGATCATCACTGTCCGGTCTTCAGTTTGCCATTCTGGGTGTGGCTGGTCTATTAGCAGCTTGTTCATTTGTGCTGCCAGACGCTCGTGGAGTGCAGTCAGCTTTTCAGCCAGTAGGCGTGAACCATGTCGGGGCCTGGTGCTGTCCAACTCATACTGGAGACCCTTGCTTGGATATCTGCCACTGTGATGGTCACTGGACCCTGTTCAGGGAGGTCGCTGTGGTCTGCCCTCAGATCCTCTAGCCACTGAGCATTGCCGTTATGGGTTGTGTCCTTCTCCCATATGCTCTTCCAGTATTGCTCCGTCTCCAGCCTTGGTGGTGCTGTTCTCAAACTGTTCCCCTGCCACTCGGCTGGTTCTGAGGAGAACAGCTGGTTTATTCTCCTGCCTTCGATCTCTCTGGTGTACCCCTTAAAGCAGCTGGCGAAGGCTGTGAGTCTTTGCTTGGCAGTTTCCACGGCCTGTGGTATGAGACAGTTTGCTGTACTTCTTAGGCACCTTCTTCATCGCACCTTTCTGCAGCTCCAATAGTTGGCTAACCTCCCTCCATGCTACCTTGATTTTGGCCTCAAGTCTCCTTCTCCATGTTCAACTTGTAGCCAAGCATCTCACTGATCACTGCTGCCGTAGTGTAGATCAGCTGGTTATGGTCACAGTAGGTATTGTCCAGAGTGCTGCATTCATATCATCTAGTAGATCTTCTGAGGGTATGTTGTCTTGGTACCCAGCTACAGAGGATCCAGGTTTCAAGCTGATCCAGGTTTCAAATGGGCATTGGAAATAACACCCAATGACCAAAAAACTAGTTTGGTTGATGAAGCAGTATATAGGCCAGCCAACCAGACATTGTGGGGGTTAAAAAGGAACACAAGACTGTAGTTTTGGTTTCAGCAACAGCAGGAAGAAAGAGCATGAGAAAACAGAGAAGTACCAGGGGCTGAATGAACAATTGGTGCAATTGTGGAACATAAAATCCAGAATGGTCCCAGTGGTAGTAGGAGTAGTAGAGTAGGAGCTGTAACCCCAGAACTGGAAGAGGGCTCCAGCACGTTCAGCCCACAACATCAGTGGTCTGCGTCAGTAGTAGGAACAGCTGAGGTACTCCATAGAACCTTCGACCTCAGGAGGACCCAAGCTTGAGGATCATACACACATACCTCTCTCCTCCCCACAACCCCCACCCCACCTGCGGGGATGAAAGATAGTGAAAAGTTTCAGCTTTAATTTTAATTAAGGGCTTTGACAATTGTCATTTGGGAAAATTCACAATAAAATTGATAAATGGGTTAAACTAAATCTGAAGCTGAATTGTCCTCCTATTAATGGACACCATGCATTAACACTGAGGTGAAATAAAGTACACTTTTTTGTATTGCAGGTCAATACACAATATACAGTAAAGCAAACTGTAATAAAATAATTCAACTTTGTTGTTAAAATAGGTCAATGGCATTGACCTACAAGGAGCCACACATGAACAAGCAGCTGCAGCCCTAAAAGGAGCAGGACAAGTGGTCACCATCATTGCTCGGTACAGACCTGAAGGTAAGTCAGCTGAAAAAAGTTAATGCACTTTACAAGCACACCAATCATGTGGTGTAAATGCCTTATTAATCAGCACAAACCTAACACAGGACAATGCTTAAATAGATCTTTGCGGGCCTCTAAGTAAATTGGCTATAATTGGGCCAAGTGATGACCTCCTTATGTACAGTTGTGCACATAAGTTCACATACCCTGGCAGAATTTATGATTTCCTAACCATTTTTCAGACAATATGAATGATAACACAAAAACTTTTCTTTTCATTCATGGTTGGTGTTTGGTTGTTATACTCAAGGCTCCATTGAGGTGTCTACAAGATGTCATGAGGTACAAGCCGGAGGTCGTCTATGTCCCTGGCAAAACATTTGTCATTCAAGATTCAAGATTCAAAGTGTTTATTGTCATGTGTACAGAAGAAATAGCATTTCAATAAACACTTTGAATCTTGAATCTCGAATGACATCGCCAATACGTTGTCGCGTAGCCCACAGGCTTGGGCAGATTGCTACGTAGCCACTGTGATACAGGGCATTCCAGCATCTCCAAGCTGAATGTAGAGCATTAAAGAGACACTGCAACTGATGGCGACTTACAGACTGCCATCACCTACATACGCAGGGGATGGCCTGTATACGGAAGTAGTGTGCCACCGAACATCAAAGTGTACATGAAGGTGAAGAATGAGCTATCAGAGGCCAAAGGCCTGGTTATACGAGGCTGCCAAACATCGAGGTGGACGACGCTGTCACCTACCTGCTGCATCGGGTCTTCTCTCATCTGGAGAGAACCAGTTGCATTGTGAGAGTCATGGTTTTTTTTTTATTTCTCCAGTGCCTTCAACACAATCCAGACCTCAGTGCTAAGTGGGAAGCTGCAGGGAAAGGGAGTGGACCATCACTGTCCTCGTGGATTGTTGACTACCTCACCAGTAGATCCCAGTATGTGACTGCGGGACTGTGTGTCTGAGGTGGTAGTCTGTAGCACGGGGCCCCACAAGGAACAGTACTTGCTCCTTCCCTCTTCACCCTGTACACTGCAGACTTCAGTTATAACACGGACACTTGCCATCTCCAGAAGTTCTCAGACGACACCGCCATTGTGGGCGGTGTGAATTAGGGAGTAGACCTAACTCAGCAAACTGGTCAGGAGGGCCAGCTCTGTCCTGGACCATCCGCTGAAGTCCATCGAGCAGGTTGGGGAGGATGTTGTCTAAGCTAACATCCATCATGGACATCACCTCCCACCCCCTGAATGAGACTGTACGAGCACTGAGCAGCTCGTTCAGCAGTGGACTTTTACACCCACAGTGTAGGAAGGAGCGCTACCGCAGGTCATTCTTACAGCAGCCGTCAGACTCTATGACACAGTTTAACATCCTTTGGTCATCTTACTCACCAGCTTGTTTGTTCACTGTACATTTTATACATATCTCTGTACAATCTTTCTATACATATTTCTGTACATCGTTACCTGTAAATACGAACTTCAGTTGCTTATGTATATAGGACCACTTTGTGTCTCCCTTTTATATTTTATATTCCCCTTGCTATAAGAGCTGTGTAACACCCACATTTTTCATCCGGAGATAATAAAGGTTTATTCTATTCTATTCTATTCTATTCTATATACTGGGTTATGTTAGTGCCCATGTTGCCCATCTGATATGTTTTTGTGGCAGGGCTGCCTAGTGCCAGTTTTATTCCTAGCTGTCGTACCCGTTGTTGTGCTGTTATAACTGATGCTGAGCACATGTTCAATAAAGCAAACAACTGTATTTACTCTTTTTAGATAATAATCACAAAACAAACTACCCCACCTACATACCCAGTTCTTACTACCCTGTATTGCCCCTTTTAACATCAATGACAGCTTGAAGTATTTTGTCATAGTTGTGGATGAGGCTCTATACTTTCTCAGATGGTAAATCTGCCCATTCTTCCTGGCAAAAAGCCTCCAGTTCCTGTATTTCTTGGGCTGTCTTGCATGAACTGCAAGTTTGAGGTCTCCTCAGAGTGGCTCAATGATATTGAGGTCAGGAGACTGTCATGTCACTTTATTCTGCTGTAGCCAATGACAGGCCAACTTGGCCTTCTGTTTTGCATCATTGTCATGTTGAAATGTCCAAGTACGTCACATTTGCAGCTTCCAGGCTGATGAATGCAAAATTTACTCAATTTAAAAAAAAATTCCTTTTTTGATAGCTTACTGCATTCCTATTGCCATCAATTCTGATGAAATATCCTGTGCCTTTGTAGCTCACACATCCCAAAACATCAGCTATCCATCACCATGTTTCACATCAGGAATGGTGGCCCTTTCACCGTTCGCCTTGTTGACTCCTCTCCAAGTGGCAAACGTTCAGTTTAAGTCTCATCACTCTAAATGACTTTGTGCCAGAAGGTTTGAGGCTTGTCTCTGTGCTGTTTGGCATATTGTAAGTGGAATACTTTGCGGCATTTGTGTAGTAATGGCTTCCCTCTGGCAACTCGACTATGCAGCCCATCTTTCTTCAAGTCCCTCCTTATTGTGCATCTTGAAACAGCCACACCACATTTTCAGAGAGTCCTGTGTGAAGCCTGAAGTTATTTGTACATTTTTCCTTGCATCCCCAACAGTTTTTCTGGCACTTGTAGCTGAAATTTTAGTTGGTCTACTTGACTGTGGTTTGGTTTCGACAGAACCCCCAATTTTCCACTTCTTAATTAGAGTTTGAACATTGCTGATATTTTCTTATATACCTTTCCTTTTTTATAAAGTTCAACTTTTCCCGCAGATCCTTTGACAATTCTTTTGCTTTCCTCATGACTTAGAATAACATCAGTGAATGAAAGATGCACGGGTCTGTCAGGAGCCCAGAAAGTCACTGACCTTTTATACACACCCACTGATTACAAGCAAACACATCACAGGTGACGATGGTGACATTTCATAGCCTTTCTAACCTTTTTGTGTCAAGTTGTGTGCAAGTCACCAGGGTATGTAAACTTTTGATCTGGGTCATTTGGGTAGTTTGTGTTGTGTTAAAAAAAAAGAGTAACCACAGTTTGACAATAAATGGCGTCAGCCAACAACGAGTGAAAGAAAAGGTTGTGTGTTATCATCCATACTGTCTGAAAGTTCTGCCAGGGTATGTAAACTTATGAGACACCTACGGAATTAGCACCTATGCACTTATATTCAATGGACGCAATGTAAGAATCTCACAGAAGTCGTTTCACTCTTGAACACTTTGTCAGACAAAGATTAGTTCATTGTAGTGTAAAAATGTTTCTTTATTGCAATATCTGCATTGGAAACACCCCCATACACAAGCAAATGAAACACAGTCAGAATGAATATATGTGTGGACAAGATGTTTGCAAACCAATTTACAGCATTTCAAGAAAATATATTATTGTGAAGTTTATTCACCGAGGCAGCATATACGTTGAATACGTCCACAGTGTTTCACAAATAAAGAAAAAGAGAACCAAAGTATTTTTAGTTCCCATTTAATGTGAAAATTCTCACTGAGCGACCCCTTAAAAACACTTAAGTCTATCTCTCATTAATGAGATTTAAGTTTAGTTTTTGTGTCATTTTTAATCTTATCTTCTATCAGAATTCCTCTCTAGGAGCTACGTGGACTCAGTGAAGTGTTGATCAGCTGATCAGAAATCTAAAACAATTTGCTTCCCCAAACAGGTTATTGGAAGGATTTTTATTGAGAGTACTGCACAGGTGATTTGGGGTGGACGTGGGCGATATAGCCTCAAAATGATATCAAAATATCATTTCAAGATAATAATCATATTTATGACAATACAGAATCAGTGTGTGTAATTAGTAAACAGAAAGTACTTAAACAAGAAATGCTTGTATAGTGCTTGTATTTCATACCTTGGGATCTTGTATCTTGGGTAGAGCGTGAACCACTTGCTTTTCCAACGTGTAACTGCATCAGTAGTTTCCATCCACCATTTGCTCTTTCTGCCGTGTGGATTGCAACTAGCAAGTGCAGCTGGTAATGCTTGGGTCATTTGATCACATTTGAGTCCATCACCAGCTGCTAGCTTCTGCTCCTTCACAGCCTGATTGTGTTTTTGCCTCAGGTGGTGGGTGAAACAAGTTTGTGGTTTCCCACATTAGGAGGAACAATTTTATTGCATATTTTGCAAAGTGCTGTGTTTTGTTGAAGGTTGTTGAAGTATTTAGGTAATAAATTCTCATTTAACAAGCATTCTGCTTCTTTAAACTGATTTTTTGCTAAATTTCAAGCCACTGATTTAATCATCACGTTTTCTCCACTCCACCAGGTTTATGACCCGAAAAACATTCCTGATCTCCATCCAATTAAAATCTACAACTGGGCGCTTTTTAGACAGTCGCTTTGATGTTTTATTTAAAACATCTTAGAGCTATTAGCCAAAACACTTGGTATAACCTAGCACAGTGAACTGTGTGTCCTTAAAAAAACTGAGGAATGTGGAAGCAGTAGGTCTAAAAAATAACCTACAGCAGATAAACCGTATCTGAAAGTCATGTTCTTAAGAAACAGGAGGAAAAAGCTAAACCTGACCTGAAAGACATGTCTGCTCCTTCAGTGGATCTATCTGCTGTTCATCAGTCTCATCAGAAATGTCTTATTTTGTCTTCGTTTCTGCTAAGGCTGACGAGAAGTCACCAAGTGAAACAAACATGTGTATAAAGTTTAAGTTGTCATCAGTATATACAGAGGTAAGGAGGGAGGTACAACAGTGTGTGTATACAGCCATCAGTGAAACACAGTAAAGGCTCCATCATGGTCATACCACCCTGATTAGCTTCCAAGATCTTGTCCGATCTTGGAAGCTAATCAGGGTTGGGCCTAGGTACTTGGGTGGGACGCTGCCTCCCCATTGGTGTGTTAAAGCCAGTGTGTCCACCTATCATTGTCCAGTATTTTTCCTATGGCCTTGTGCTGTATGGCTGTGGCAGTTTCTTTCAACCCTCTATTCTATAATACATATTTGTGTAGTAAAATATAAACGCGTGTAAATTATGAGGTAATTGTGAATATAAATAATGAGTTATACAAGATAAAAAATAAATTCTAACAAGCATCACTTCTTGTTCATGTTACAATGCACAGTACAGTGTGTGTGTGTGTGTGTGTGTAATCTCTATGTGCTTTATCCAAAGCACACACTCTGTTGATTTACCTCATTGTTCTCACAGTGTTCATTCACTGTGTGTAGCTGCAACACTTTAAACATAATAGGCTTGATGTTCTGTCCTTCTACCCTCGCTCAGATATAATGGGAGACAGTCCCACCTTTGTCAACAGTATAAACCATGTATTTGTTTTTTATATTTGTTTTTTAAACGCAAAGAAAACTTATTAAATGTCAAACGTCAAGCAAGAATGATCAATTATGAACTAGGCATAATTCAAACCATGGACATTTGTTCTTAAAAAACACATCTGTTACAGATTAAACGCTGTGAATATTTCTGCTAATTTATTACAATTCTGAAAAGTTGTTATGATTTCAGCAAATTTTCTAATATCGACTTCAGCTTCCTCTCCTGTCTCCACGAGACTGTCACGGTCCTGGGTCTCCTGACCCAGCGTTTTTAGTTCTTTGTGATTTTCGTATTATTGTACTTGTGTGTGATTTATTCTATGGCTTCTAGTTTTGATCCCTTGCCCTTCATGTCTCTCTGTGTCCCCTCTGTTCTGTGTAATTGTGTGTCTTTGCATGTTTGAGTTTCTTGTTTTCTGTCACTCTGCATTGTGCATTATGTTCTCATGGTTGGTTTTTTGTTACTCTCTCTAGTCTAGTCTCTTGTGTTCCCAGCTGAGTATTTCCCTGTGTATTTTGGTTCTTAGACCTCTGCCTTATGGTTTATGTCTCTGTATTTCTTAGTTGCTGTCTCCACTGTGTCAAGTTCGCGTCTCTGTGTGATACTTCCTGTTTTACTTTGAAGGTCCGTTTCTTATGTGAATGTGTCCTGCTTTGCTTGTCTCGTCAGTCCTGATTTCTCCCAGCTGTGCCCTCCTTCTGTGTCTCATTCCCCTCGTTACTCCCCAGTGTATTTAAACCCTGTGTTTCTCTGAGTCGGTGTGACGTCGTCCCTCATGCTGTGTGTGGATCTCCCTGTGTCTCGCTGTAGTTCTTAGTTTGTGGCTTCCCAGTTTAGTTTAGTTTGTATGTTTGTTTTACCAGCAAATAAAGCTGTGTTTTGAGTTCATTCCCTCGAGTCTGTGAGTCCTGCATTTTGGGTCCAACTCAGAGGCGGAGCCAGACATTTGAAACACCCGGGGCTTAGCCCAAAGAGTAGTATGCATGTGGGATTTTTTTTTTTTTTTTTTTTTGGGGGGGGGGGGTGGTGTAGAAATGACTGAAAGATTAATAGGCTCTGTTCAAAAAAGAATGACTTCATATAGGGAAAAATATATATCACATGTGCAGGACACCTTAAACTAGTTTTTTAATTAAGCAGCAAGGCAGAACAAGGTCAGGGCTGCATCAAGACACGAGGACTAAACCCCAATTCAACCAGACCCAGAACTGATCCAGAATTAAAAACAGGACTACAACAGTTCAAAATCAGGACTACTGAGGACTTAACCAAGACAGAACCAGAATCAGAACTAGATGATAGCACTAAAAATCATCATAGACCTGCACTACACTTATTTTTTTAATTCTACCAAAGTCCACTATTTAGATTGAGAAAAGTTTATATAATTATTCAGCCTTGTTGTGCAAACAAGCCTGCAGAACTTAATAAATACAGAATTTGAAAAATAACAAACCTAAAAAGAAACACTAGGTACGAGATACATGAGGACCTATGATACGGTGATACTTTTGGTAAACAACCATTTGACTAACATGTGTGTCTCACCTGCTCTTGTTCATCTGTTCTGTCCTCGTTCTCCTCTCTCTCCCTCTTTGTGCTGACAATCATCAAATATACAGTTGAAACCAGATATTTACTCTTCAGATAAAAACACTTTTTTAATTGTAACATCAAATCAGACTAAATGTTTATTTTTTTTAGATTGATAAATATAAAAACATATTTGTTAACTTTAAGAGTAAAGAGAGAAACTGTCTGTATTTCTTAATTGCAAATGGCACCAAATTGTATTCAAACTGAGCCACACTTATGGAGCTCCACAGTTCTGTTCCTGGTGTTTTGGTTGATATCTCTTGATTTTCCCATGTCAAAGAAACAGGCTCTGTGTTTTGCCTTATATGCATCCACAGCTGTGCCAGCAATTTACTCACATGGACTCTACTAACCTATCAGAAGCTTCTTCAGCTCAGAATGGAATCGTCTGGAGTTTTCTTATTAATTAACAATAAATTTAGTGTACATGTACTCCTAAATTTGATGAAAGTGATAAAAATAGCTCTGTCTCTCTTTATTCTGAAATTTAACTAATTCAAAATATATTTCAATATTTATCTAAAACAAAAATTTACTCTAAATTGATGTTGTACAGTAAAAATGTTTTATGTTTTCTCCCTAAAGTGTATGTAAATATCTGGTTACAAATGTGAATATCCTGCTGTGTACTGAAATTCCTCTTGTTTTGCATAGAAATATACTGAACAACATACAAAGCATAATATATAAAATAACATTTACCTGAGTTTTTTCTTTGAAAGAAGCCTCTAATGTCCATTCTTATATTTCAGTACATAACTGAAACCGATTTAGTCGGGGAGGGTAAGAACTGAAAATATGAAATAAACACACGTAAGCTAAGACTCTAAAAAAAATAGCATTTGTTCGGCTTTTCATTTTGCCATTTGTTGATTCACTTGAAGAGCAAGTAACGTAATATTGGTCAAGTGATCAGTTTCATATCAATCTTTCGTGATGCACCGTCATATTTACATTATTTGTACAGTACGAATGATTTGCTTTGGTACCTGGTCAAACTTAAGCTCTCCTTAGTATGGCTGGCTCCGTCTCTCCAACAGCGCACTCACGGGCAGCAGCTGCCCCGCCCCCTCGCTCAGTCTCTTAGTGCCTGAGCTTGGATCATACCAATATCAGGGGGGGATTCACGCACAGTCGTAAATTCCCACAGTGTGCACTATGTGCTTCGAATATTGTGTGTACTTTTTGTTTTATACAGTTGTCAGCCAGGCATCTAACTATGAAAAAATTACACTCCAAAATACCCCGGGCTTCTGACAAAACAACCCGGGCTTAAGCCCCGTAAGCCACCCCCACGCTCCGCCCCTGGTCCAACTCCCGCCTGCCGCACAGCGATTCATGACAGAGACAGTTTAGCTCGCTGGGCTTGAGCACCAAACACTGTGTATGAAACAGTGTTCAATAAATTAGTGCTTTAATATTAACATTTTTATGTTTCTGGTTAAAACAGGAAAGACAGTAAGTGGCTCACTTTTGTGTTGCCAAAGTGAGTCAACATGTTCAGTGCAGAACTGGTGGATCCTCCTGCACTGGAACAGGAGGAAGAAAAGCTAGGGTCTGTGGGGCAGAGTATTTGGGTGAGGCGCTGCCGGGTCTCCGGACCAACAAGCCTAAGTGCCAGCTGGCTACCAAAGAATTTGCAGCAATTTAGAGCAATTTGCCAACAATATGTTTACAAAAAACAAGAAACAAAGAAACTTAGTGTTTGTCTCCTAGTAGTTAGTAGTTTAGTTATTTTCCTGTTATTTAAAAAAGAGGTCAAGTATTAGTGAGAAAACAATATAGCCAGCCACAGTGATTTCATACTGACACATTGTCAGACTCACAGTCTTGCGTTCCTTCTTTTTCTTTTGCTCCCTTCAGGTGTTGCCTCACCCCGTCTGTAACATCCTCCTCTGTCGCATAAACTCTGTCCATGTCCTCATCAGCATATATAAATATACAAATATGTTTTCAAAGGTAGTCTTATTTTTTTAATTCCTTTTTTCATATATTGCCACATCACAAGAAAAGTTGCCTCAAAGTGCTTTTTATAGCAGTACAAAGAAACAGACAAAACCCCCACAATCATCTGATGCTCTATGAGCAGCAGTGGGAGGGAACGTCTCCTCTTTTAGACGTAAAAAAGGAAACCAGAGAATCTGTCTCCTATTTCTTTGGGTTGTATTGTTATATATCTGATTGTATTATACAGCAGCTTGTGACACTGTCCTGCTGCTGATGTGCTGAAATGGGATAAATGCCTTTGTTTCTATTTTCGTAGGTCAGGTATGAATGCATGCTGCTAATAAGAACCCACTGCAAAGAGATAGGTGTTTCCCTTTCTGTCTACTGCTGACACACAGATTTGAGATGTGTGTAGACACCAGGGAGAAAGAAACCAAGACAATATAAAAAAGTGGAAACTGAGCATGAGACTGAACGTGCAGACAGTTATAGAATATCTGTTAGTCAGCAACAGCTGCTGTACACTTCTCTTCTTGTTTCTTGGCCCAAAGCTTAACTCCTGAACCTTTATAACTAATAAACACTGATGGCACAACATCAGTGTTTATTAGTTATCAAGTCCTCAGACAAGATACTGTGTGTGTTTCTGTGTGTTTTAGATGAAAGCGCTGCATAAAAGTGAGCGAGAGACAAAGCGTGACACTGATAATGCAGGATAATGAGGGCAGCTGAAGATATATACACAAGAGGTGATTATAGAGAGGGAACAGCAGGTAACACAGCTGCAGTGATCACACAAGGGAACCAAGGGAACTAAAAGGCCTGATAATAAACAGAGCAGACGGACATAACCTTACAATGACAGTTATACCTTAAACAATATCTAAATGCAAATTCCATTAAAGATAATTACTCAAGACCTTATTGGTGTCAGACTGTCAGTGCTGATCCACGCTAACCTTGTCTTGTAGAGTACGGACGTTTTGAGGCCAAAATCCGCGACCTGCGGGAACAGATGATGAACCACAGCATGAGCTCCGGGTCAGGATCCCTGCGAACCAATCAGAAAAGATCACTCTATGTTAGGTTGGTCTGTTTTGGATTTTAGATGGTTGTGGTGAATTCAAAAAACATCCATTCTGCAGTCAGACATCCCAGGCTAAACAGCAAAGCTGCTTTTGCGTCGTTTACTTTTGTAAGCTTGTGTGTCTTCATGCACAGATGTCTGACCCTAACTAAGATGAAGATTTATGCAGATATTTGAGATGTGTGACTGAAACAGAAACACATTCACTATTTACTATAGTAACTATAACTGCTGAAATCCTGCATCTAGTTTCTCTTTGCTAATTTAGAATAAAAGTCACTTACTGCAAAGAAACAGGGATTATTATTTTATTACTGCTCTTCTTTCGTGGAATAGGGCACTTTTTGACTATGAAAAGTCAAAGGACAGCGGTCTTCCCAGCCAAGGGCTCGGCTTCAGGTTTGGGGACATCCTGCACGTCATCAACGCCTCCGATGATGAGTGGTGGCAGGCTCGCCGTGTTACTCCACATGGTGACAGCGAGGAAATGGGCGTCATCCCAAGCAAGAGACGGTAAGAAGTGAATACACTAATGTGTGAACATACTATTGACTAGTTTCTTCTAAACTAGTCATTATCCAAAAACAGCCTGTTTTTGATTCAAGTTTATTTATAAATCACCAACAACAATAGTCCCCTCAGGGAAGTCAAAGAGCTGAAGACCTTCGTGATAACAAAAGCCAAAACGTAACGTATCCCAGTCCTGAATAACACTGGCGCAGAATCAAATTCATCTGAAAGGCGTCGATACAGCAAACAAAGCAAAAGTGCCAAAAAGGTGTTTTCATTATCAAAGAGCAGAAACCATTTGTCAAATGTGGGATTTTTGTTTCTTCGCTTTAGGTTTGAATTGTGATTCGTGTCACAAATATGTCGTATGTTCCCCCAGTCATGTCTGTGTTTGCTCGCTTCTGTGTGTCTCGTCTCCTTTAGTCCATGTTTCCCTCCTAGTGTTTCATCCTCGTCTCCCCGTCTCTCTCTCACACATGTGTGTTCTCCCCTACTTGTCTCTCGCCCTCTCTGTCCTCCCTCTGTGCCCTGGGTTTCGTCAGTCTGCATCTCAGTGCGTGTTTCTCGCACTTCCAATTTTACTTTGATAGTCTCTCCCAGGTGTTTCCTCTTTGCCCTGATTCCCTCTTCGTTTACTGTCTGTGTCTCCCTCCGTCCAGTGTCGTGATTGACCCTTCTCTCAGTGAGCTACATGATGTAGTCACCTGACATGGGTTCACCTCACAGGTGAGCCTGTCAGGGTTCATCTGTAGAGTTTCTTGCCTTCTTAATGACGTTGGGACCATCTGTTGTGTTGTGCAGCAGTCAGGTTGGTGCACAGCTGACAGGCCTATTTGACAACTGCTAGAATTCATATTATGGCGAGAACCAATCAGCTAAGTAAAGAGAAACAACAGTCCATCATTACTTTAAGAGCTGGAGGTCAGTCAGTTGGAAAACTGCTAAAACTTTGAATGTGTCCCCAAGTGGAGTCACAAAAACATCAAGACTACGATGAAACTGTCTCACATGAGGACGCCTCAGTAAAGGAAGACCAAGAGTCTCCTCTGCTGCTGAGGATACATTCACCCGAGTCACCAGCCTCAGAAATCACAAGTTAACAGCAGCTCTGATCAGAGCCCAGATAGATGCCACACAGAGCAGCAGCAGATACATCTCTACATGCTCAGAGCAGACTGTGTGAATCAGGCCTTTATGGTCAAACAGCTGCTGAGAAACCACGACTAAAGAGAAGAGATTTGTTTGGGCCAAGAAACACGAGGAGTGGACATCAGACCATCTGTGCTTTGGTCTGATGAGTCCACATTTGAGATCTTTGGTTCCACCTGCCGTGTCTTTGTGACACAGAAAAGGTGAGCGATGGTCTCTACGTGCATGGTTCCCACCATGAAGCATGGAGGAGGAGGTGTGTGTGTTTGTGTGTGTGTGTGTGGGGGGGGGGCTTTGCTGGTGACGCTGTTGGGGATTTATTCAAAACTGACGGCAAACTGACCCAGCATGGCTACCACAGCATCCTGCAGCCACAGGACAATGAGCCCAAACACACCTCCAGGCTGTGTGAGCTGATAGCCCGGCCTCCACAGTCACCTGTGGGTGGCTATAACTTGAAAGCAATCCAGGCATGAAGGGGGGCGACTTTGAGGAATCTAAAATATAAAACATGTTTTGAGTTATTTCACACTTTTTTGTTTACTACATAATTCCTCATGTGTTCATTCATAGTCTCGATGCCTTCAGTAAGAATCTATGACAGTGCTGCCCAATCCCAGTCCTCGAGAGCTACTGTTGCCCCCTATATGCTATCCTGCAGCTTTTAGATGCATCCCTACTCCAACACAGCTGAATCAAATGAATGGCTTGTTATCAGGCCTTTGCCAAACATGATGGCATGCTGAAGAGGTAATCAAACCATTTGATTCAGCTGTGTTGGAGTAGGGATGCATCTAAAAGCTGCAGGATAGTAGCTCTCAAGGACTGGGATTGGGCAGCCCTGATCTACGATGTAAATGGTCAAAGAAACATAAAGAATTAAACGTGTCCAAACCTGACTGCTAGTGTGGGTGTTAGTACTAAAGATCTCACACGAGTTTGGATCTCGGTGACTTCGGCCTCAAGGTCTGCCTCAATTTTCTGAAAATCTTGTGAGTGTGAAAACTCTAGAACAAAGACACGGGAGTTTGAAAGTGATGCAACTGGTGTGTCCACCAAAAACTTGGTGACCTTGACCTCAAGGTTAGAGGTCCTTTTGACAAAGCATATAGTTAGGCCTGGATCAGGTGACCGTGAATCGGCCCTTAGTTATGCTGCAATAGGCTGCTGGGGGACTCCCATGATGCACTAAGCATTTCTCCTTGTCTCGCCCATTTTCACTCATCATGGGTTAATAAACTATAATTAAGCATTAATGATTCTTGATCTCTGGCTCTCTTTGTCTTGTCTCCCTTCCCTCACCCCCCACTGTCACAGCAGATGGCCCTGAGCCTGGTTCTGCTGTTTCCCTCCCACCGTGTTTCGTCTGATTGTTGGGATTTCTCTGTGTTATTTAACGGTCTTTTCCTTACAATATAAAGCGCCTTGAGGTGACTGTTGCTGTGATTTGGTGCTAAATAAATAAAATGTAACTGAATTAAAAAAAACAGAAGTCATTATTTTGAACTTGAGAACAAAGCGATGTAGGTTTTTTAAATTCATACAAGGTGAATGTGGATGCAACAACTAGGAGCTTTTCTGTTAGCTTTGAAGTGCTCCTGTAATTTCATTCAGCAGTGTACAAATGCAGGGCCATGATACTGTATTTGGACAGCTATTAATTTGTTGTCCCCTGAAGGAGCCTTTGTTAAAACAAGCTTAAAACTGGGGTTTTTTCAACTTCAAGTACTTGCAGGTGCTCAGTAAGCATCAGGAGTGAGGTACTGGTAAGATCAGCAATACTGGAGAAAAGTAAAAGCATTTAAAGTGGGCTGACAGGATGAAGCACACAATGAACCCAATTCAATAAGCAGTCTGTTACCACACACCTGATGTTTGCTGATGTTTAGCTGTGGTCACTGGAAAGGGCAGGAGTACGTGTAAAACGTATATGATTTACTCATGAAAGTGGCCACTTTCTCATTACTTTCATATATTGTTTTAGGAAGTATCCAAAACATACAAGTTTCATTATATAATTTTTCGAGGGATCTTATATCTGTTTTCACTCTTATACGCTTTTCATACAAGTTTCACACAAGACAGACTTTGTAAGATTTATATATATATCTTTTCCATATGGGGTAGAAATTGTTAAGACTTCCTTCTTCTCCTCACAGTTGCTAAACTTTATACATACCAGTGTAGAATAAAAAGGGGATGTTTTTTCCTCTTCTGGTTTCATTATTTTAATAGGGCACTATTAGTTCATTAGAATCATATAACCAGCTTTGCATTAAATATATACTGAAGTTTTTGACCTTACATTAGCTTTTGTATTACAGTGATTGTTATAACTCTAGTTTGATTTTCTACTTACAGGTACCAGAATAATATGATCTTTCATTGCAGATGTGACCATGATCAACTTATACATATTGCAGTTTGTTGCTTATTATAGAGTTGTGCTCAAGTTAATTAAGGGTTAAAAGCTACAGTCAGCATGAATGTCTGACTGATCTATGGAGGGGAAAGGCTTCGAGCATAGAGGGCCGCACGCGCCTACATACCACTGATATCATATTATTCTTTGTGGTCTTTTATTCAATTGTGTTTTTTTGCTAAGTTTAAAGTGGTAGTTAATTAAACAACATTGATTGAAATATTAAATACCTGAGTCAGTTTCCGGGCTTTTTAGAGAATCAGTGAAAAGCATAAATCATCACTTTCATGTTTAATAATTAATGATTGAAATGAACTGAATAGCGTTTAGAAGATTTGTTAATTTGTTTGTCTTTTGTTAAAAGAGTGGTTTCAATAACTTCAGACACACCTTGCAATTGTGCTTATGATGAGTTGGCACTTGGTCTTTTGAAGGTCATAAGCTTCGTTCGGCGTGATGGTCCGGACTGATATATTGCAGGTTTTGACTTTGAGTGCAGAGGGCTAAATGCAAACATGCTTACAGTACATATAATACATATAATACATATAATTCAGGAATGTGTCCGGCCTGAGGCCTTAACTCATTTGGAGTCTCACTATATTTTACTCTACTTGGTAACAGATGACCAGAGTCAATAATTAGCCTCAGAGACCCTGAGGGCTTGAAGTTTATTACCATGTTTGGAAGGTGTTATAGAAAGGAGAAGTTCTATGTCTGTTTGTAGCCATTAAAGATGTACAAGATGTACGATTAACTGTGACTAATGTCTGGAACCTATTTTGATCTGTCATTACGCATGAAGGGGCGTTCTAATACCCTGATTTTTACAAAACTATGGAGATGTGTTTTTTGTGATGAGATCTGAGGCTGTCTGCATACAGTTTCCATCTCCCACGGGTGTGACCATTAAAATCATCGTTTGACTTGACCTGGCCGGACCAGTGTTGTTATTGTGGTGTTTCTCCTGTCTCCATCCCCAATATTTTGAACCATAACACCAGCTGACTAGTTATTTCCTCAACAGGGTGGAAAGGAAAGAGCGGGCACGTCTAAAGACTGTTAAATTCAATGCCAAGCCAGGGTCGTTTGAGTCAAAAGGGGTGAGTACCTCGCAAAGTGGAAATTTCTATTAGTGCGATGATCCACAGGCTAGTTCAGATAGAACTGAACATGTATGAGAAGCTTAACCTGCTGTTTGCTTTGCCACACAAACAAAGTTAACACAGACAAACATTTTTATGCCTTCATGAACAAACAAGTAATCACTTCCAGTGCAGGCAAGTAAAGCTTAACTTTGGAAAAGTCCATCAGATCATTTCTTCTGTAAAACGTCTTCATTTGTATTTGTTTCAGTTCTCTTGATATTTTACGTGTGTGCTTTGATTTGCACCCTTGTTTAATCAGCCAACCTCTACTAAGCTTCAGGTCATGGACTTCCTGCCCCGACATTCTCCTGCCACATTTCATTTTTGGTTGCATCCAGTGATGACAATGTGCGCAGGCCCAGGGTTGTCTCCACCATACTTTACAGGTTTGTAAAGGTTTGCCAGGCTTTTAACTTCCAAATATAACACTGCGCATTTTCAGCTCCCCACAGAGCTTTGCTCAGTGTTGTAGATCATGCAGGAGTCTTTGGCTAGGTGAAGTCAGGGGCTTACTCATTTTTCCAGCCGGCACTGTGAGTGATTACTTGACATGAAAAACAAGCAGTTTTTTGTGTATAGTTGACTTCACACATGGTCAGTCAGGTCACCTACTGATCAGAAGGTTGGTGGTTCGATCCTTGCCTGCTCTAGTCTGCGAGCCAAGTATCCCTGGGCAATAACCCCAAGTTGATCTCCGATGCATCCATCGGAGTATGAATGTTAGCTAGAGAGCACTTACATGGAAAAGAGTGAATGAGGCAAGTTGTGTAAAGTGCTTTGACTGCTCAGAGTAGAAAAGCGCTCTATAAGAACCATCAGTGCAAAAATCCTGACAATGCCACAAACCCTTTCTTACAGCTGTAGATGTGCTTCATTTATTAATCTTACCTCCCACAAGTCAAACCTGCACCACCTGTGAATTATCAGCTCAACTTCATTTTGGAAACAGATGTGGTATATTTACAAAGCATCAAGTGCAATATATTCTACAACCACAGACACACATCATACAGGCAGGTTATTTCAGCTGTCATCCTCTCAAATTCCATCTTTTCCTTCTATTACTGCATGTTTTTACGTGTTCTTATGGAACCTCTTTCTTATATTTTATTTTTCATGGCATGTTCTGGGTAACTGTCTCTCACTTTGCTTTTATTTTAAACGGGTGGCATGTCAAGAAGTGTGCAATCTCATACTGATTTATTTAGGAATACAGCAGAAGAAGCTCGGTCGTTTTATATATCGCTGTTGTTGTCTGACAGTCTTTGGTTGATCTCATCTATCTGTGGCCAGCTCGGCTCAAAGCTTCACATATTATTAGGTCAACTTAAAACACGCAGCAGTGATTCACACTTAACTTCTTGACATTCTACTTCCTGCAAACAGTTTTGTCTGCATGACAATGATACACCTGTTTGCCCCATGCTTTCTCTCCCTTCGCAGTCATTCACTGACAAACGTAAAAAGAATTTCATCTTTACACGAAAGTTCCCATTCTACAAGAACAAAGATGGTGAGCAGGATGGCAGTGATTCAGACCGTAAGTAAGCTCACAGACACATACGTGCTTTCATGCAGTCAGTGTAGGTCACACGTCAGGCCAGAAGGGAAACCACAGGTGTGTTTCCAAGTGTGGGAACCTCACGGAGACTCTTTGCAGTCATCCTTGTTTTCTGTCCTTTTCTGATGCAGAAATGCGATAATCACTGCTCTCATAATCACTGCTGTTCATTTTGTGGTGATATTATATGACCCAGTTTCCCTTCAGAGATCATCTAGGTACAGTCCAACATTTGGTATTTTGGCTCTCCCTGCTGGCCGCTCATTGTTTTGAGAAGGACAGATCTGTGGGCCGCACCCTCTGTCCTCATTTCCTCCACCTTTTGCTTATGTTGTGGCTGTCCTCCTTGCTCTCTTTCTTCTGCTCTGACTCTCTGTGGACGGCCAATAGGACATCCTGGGGATAGGTGATGATGGGTATGGGACAAAGACATTAAGTAAGTTGGTTGTTCTTCTGCCTGCATTACTGCATGCTGCAGTTGTTGGCTTTATCTTGCTTCTTGGTCCACTAAAACATGACATGTGGCAGAGGTTTAAAAATGTTCAATATCTGTATAATGTCATGTAAGGATTTCAAGTAACCATCTTTTTCTTGTATAAGACTTTAAGAATCGTTTAAAATGCATCAGAGGATAAATATTTAAATTAAACTACTGAAATCTTATTATACATATATTGGGTTAGTTTTTATGCTTTCGGTGGCTTGTGCCATTTATACCTTGGCACGTCTGTAATGTTTGCATTATCTGAGAACTGCATGATTTGTTAAGGGTCGCAGGTTCTGCAGGACACAGTTATGACCTTGTATTCGGCCTAAGGAGGAACCACTGGGATCTCTCACGACTCCACCAGCATGATCTTTGTTATTCCAGCCTCACTATGTGGATATTGTTTCATGCATGTTTGCATGGTGCTTTTGTTTTCGTTTATGAGCATAGCAGCTTGAATGACAGTCTTAGAGGTTGCCACGGTTACATCTGTTTGTTTGGGCCTTCTACAGTAAAATGTCATTTGCTTTTGGAGTTCATGTTTCAGCGTTGCGGGTATGTGTTTATGTCCAGTAGTTTGATTATTGCGAAATACTGAGAGTATTTAATTATGCGTGTTTCAGTGCCTAAAATTCAAATCAAGACAGGTTTTTATGTTTTTAAGAGTTTCCTAAATTAGCTAATTATTAGCACTGACAACACAAACGCATCACTGAAACCACCGTGTACTTTTTTTGAAGTTCTCATTTGTAAACTAGAAGATACTAAAATATCAGTAAATGTAAAACATGAATAAAATGTTGATTATTACAGAGTTATCTCGAACTGTTACATGTATTTTGATGGGTTTTTCTTTGTTGCCCACAAATTCTGATAGCTAAAGGTAGCACTATATTTTGTGAAATATCCTAACAGGAAGTCAAGAGGAAGTGATTCTCTCATATGAACCAGTGATGCGTCATGAAGGTAAGCTAAAACTTTTTTATTATTAGTCTTTTATTTATCCAGGAAAAAACCTCAGTGAGATAAAAAATCTTATTTCCAAAAGAGATCAAAAATACATGTACCACATAAGTACATAACAAATACAAAATCCCGCACAAACATGTGAAAAATACACAATAACAGATCAGTTAAGAGCGACATTAAAAACAATCACACGGACTAACAGAGTTATTCTCTCGTTCCTTAAAGATGGACTTAAACTCCATCAACATAACCAACTCTGACAGTTTCAGATCCTTCTGCAGATTATTCCAGGAAACAGGGGGCAGCGGATTTAAAAGCCCCAATTCTGTTCTGATTTTTGGGGACAATTAGTTGTATGATGTTGTGAGAACAAAGGCTGTATTGGTTGTGGGTTTTTTATTTCAATTAATTAATTTATTAATTCTTTTGTGTCCTTAAAGCAGGCGTTAGACACATCAGCCACTGAGCATTAATGAGCTTCACTTTCAAGTTGTTGATTTAGATACAAACACGTCACAGCTATCTCGGGCTTTGGGAATTTTTGCACATGCCACATTCACAGACAGTCACACGGGTGGATGCATTGGGGGTAAGCCCACTCTGACAGCCCACAGCCCACGCTGACAGCCCACAGCCCACTCTGACAGCCCACAGCCCACTCTGACAGCCCACAGCCCACGCTGACACCTTGATTGTTTTTTTGGTTTTTATAACTTCTTGAAATGATATATTTTGTTAAAATTTAGTTTCGTATGTTTTTTTTTTACAAACTAGGTTTTTCCAAATAGTTTTTGTGTGCCAGCCTAAACTCCATATTATTCCTCTTTTCTGTTAAGCAGCCCAACAAAGTTAGGGATGGTTTTAATACGTTTTCTCACCACAAACTGCCCCGCATGTGAAATCGAAACGTATAAACTTTGCAAGAACTGTACAGTTTCCCAGTTGCTGCTGTCTACTCTACAGATTTTCTATTATTTATTCATTTTTCTATTACAAGAATCGATATATCCTTTGTAGATGATAACAACATAAGTAAAGCTATGCTACGGTCCTCTAAGAGTTTACTTTTTATGAAGTCTGTGTTTCTCCTTTAGTTAACTATGCCAGACCTGTCATAATCCTGGGACCCATGAAGGAAAGAATCAATGATGACCTCATATCAGAGTTCCCAGACAAGTTTGGATCTTGTGTGCCGCGTACGTATTTGACTTTGCATTGCTAATGTAAGGATGAAGTGGGAAACAGGACATTACAGATTAGTATTCCAGCTTAATGGAAGAAATGTCTACGTCTGCATCCATTGGAGACCTTTCTGTGTAGAGTCTGCATGTTCTCCCTGCTACTGTCTGCACTCTCTCAGGCTCCCATCCACAGTACAAAGACATGGATGTTTGGTTAGCATGCATGTCTGTGGCCATTCTACAGTATGTGTGAATGTGAGAGTGGGTGGTTGTCTGTCTCACTCTGCTGGTGCTCAGGTAGATTCCACCTTTGACCCTTGGACAGCTGGAATAGGCAGCAGCTCCCTGCGCCCCTAAATTATACAAACAGTTGAGAAAAACTGCAGCGATTCAATCAGTAGCTGAGGGACAGCTCACACAGATTCCACCAGCCTTCTCATTGTAGTAAACCAAGTATATATGGTCTCCATTGTGAGAATAGATCTTGTAATCTCCTCCACACAGGAACACCGTGTTAAATATTACTTAATGTAATGACAGTGGCTTGGGTATTGCTGGTTTGTAAGAGAAAGCTGTCACAAGCTGACCCAACAGGATCAGCCTTCGTCTTCTTCAGTTGTGTGTGTTGTGTTTGTCATCAGCTGCAGCAGTTTTGATTTTGCATGTTTTTATTTACCCATCTCTTATTTGAATTTACCCTTTAAACCATATAAAGCTGCTAACCGTTCAGGTTATCAAGGTAAGTGAGCCCATGAACTGATTCTCTCAACCTACTGTTTAGAAAGTCCTTTAAAGTGAAGTAGTTCCCATAAACAAGTCCATTCATCTCTTTGGAACCACAGTTTGTGTATAATGTGGAATTTCTGTCATTGATATTGTTATTATTATTATTATATCATTATGGTGCACTAATAATGTAGAATTCTGTGCCACATCCTCTCCATATATTAACAGAGGCGCTTACCTGTGAGTTCAAAAACATGATCACATTTATGTCACAGCTTGGTAATAACATGGTAAGAGTGGTTTTAGTATTAGTGTGATAATAAAGACAGAACATGCAAGTAATACCATTTACTTACTGAAGTAAAGGCCACGCAGTACCTTGGTATTAATCACAAGTATATCAGTATTTTACTTGTTCATTATTAACCTGTTATCCCAGCATTACCGTGTTATTACTGTGCGGTGCTAGCAGTGTTATCCCATGTTTCCAGTTTAGCCCTTTAATCTCTGTCGGATAGCTTTAAAGGTGAATTTGTTACAGTTAATGTGAGAATTGTAAAATGTGAGTGAGGTACTTATTCATTTAGATAGAATTATAGCAAATGTAAAGTTACTAAGAGTTAATGTTCCTGCTCATACTGAAGATACCACTCGACCAAAGAGGGACTACGAGGCTGATGGGCGAGATTACCACTTTGTGATGTCGAGGGAACAGATGGAGAAGGATATCCAAGAGCACAAGTTCATTGAGGCTGGGCAGTATAATGATAATCTCTATGGAACGAGCGTCCATTCGGTCAAATACGTGGCTGAGAGGGTAAGATTTGATCTGTTTGCCAGCAGCGTCACTGAGAAGCATTTTAAATATAGTTAAATATAATAAGTGTGCAGAGTGCAATATATTCTCTGAGAAATCAAAGCAGCTGCACTGCACTTTGAAAAGCAAAGACGATTTAGAAACACATAAGAGTTGTTTTAAAATGATCTTAATATGAGAGCTAGTGTGATTCTGTGTGATACAGCTAAAGCTGTGCTTCTGTCTCAGGGTAAACACTGCATTCTGGATGTTTCTGGAAATGCTATCAAACGACTACAAGTAGCACAACTCTATCCCATTGCCATCTTCATAAAACCGAAGTCTATTGATTCATTAATGTGAGTATTCATGTGGTCTTTTGTCACACACTAACAATAGAGGTATTGTTTGATGCGCACATTTCTATTCGTGTGTGTGTGTGTGTGTACAGGGCCATGAATAAGAGACTGACAGAGGAACAAGCCCAGAAGATCTTTGACAGGGCGATGAAGCTTGAGCAGGAGTTTGGTGAATTCTTTACAGGTACAGTGTTAAAACAAACCATTTATACTGAATCACTGTAGCTCAAACGTTGTTTGAACCGTGTCTAAATCCAAAGCTTAGGCATCAGTGACAGTATTGGTTTAGTCAGACAACTGAAAAAGCTTCTACTCCTCAATAAGGAGAACAGCACGCTGTAAAGATTTTAGCATGTATAACTTTTCTACCTTTGCTGAAGTTTTGAAAGATGTACATCAAAAACAGAAAGAAACTTAAAAAATCATTTAAAGACTAATTCTATTGGTCTGGTCTGAGCTCACGATGTCACCAGACGCACAAAATTAGGAATTCTAAACCTGTCTCAGTACAGCTGAAAGGCGTTCGGAGCCTTCAGTCCTCTCTTCTGAGGAACCAGCTCCCAGTTTGGATTTGGGAGACAGTGTCATGGTGAATTGGGTTAAAGGACTCAGGTGCGAGACTCCTTGCAGAGTGACAGTGAATTTATTCACAGTGAAAAAATAAGTCAACAGTTCGAGTCTGTAATCCAAAAAGGGCAGTGCAGTGATACAGTGGCTTCTCCCCGTGGTGACAGTGCAGTGACAATCCAAAACAACTCCTTGTGCCCGCTCCTCCTCCGATCCCTGGATCCTGGAGGCAGATGAGAAAAACACACGCACAGTAACGAAAACGTTCTCTCTCCTTCACAAACTAGGTATGCTAATCGCGACTACGCTACCCGGTTTAGCTCAACGTTCCAGCGTTGGTTGTGACTCGACCGCACCGTTAAATAGGTCTGCTTCGGATTAGGATGGAGAGGAGAACACCACAAAGTACACGCAAACACAACAAAAATTGGCAAGGCGACCGGTGAGGACCGTCTAGCCGTGACAGACAGACGCCATCTCTTACTTTATGCTCGCCCTCTGACTGTTGGGGTTTTCTCTGTATTATTCTGGAGTATTTACCTTACAACATAAAGCGACTGTTGTGATTTGACAGTAGATAAATAAAACTGAATTAGATTGACATGAAAAATTAAATTGAACTGAATCTGAGGTTTAACTAATGGATGGAGTCTCCTCGTCCAATACTCTGACATCAACCTTCCCGAGGAGGCTGAGGAGTGTGAGCTGTACGCTCGAAAACACTCTCCATTCCCCTCCTTGAATAAAGATGGAAATGAAAATGATCAACCTACCGAAGACCAAACTCTCATTCCAGCAACTCAACATGGCACTGGGTAGTATTTTATATGGCCCCCACACTCTTGTATGTAACCTCAGCAGGGTCCAGGTATCAGCTCATGCTGTCAGTAGTGACCCTGGACAAATGCAAACTAGTAAAGAAAATGGTCAGAAAAAAATGTCAGTGGCCTCCACAGGTTAAACCGTTCCTGTTTGAGAGTCGTGTCATTGTTGGGCCTTTGGTGCACACGAGGCTAATTCATTAACACCAAAGTAGCTGAAACAGATCAACAATGCATTCTGCTAAATATTCTGATTAAAAGGTGTTCCTGTAATTGTTTGAAGCAGTGTAATGCTGTGAATGCTTTATTGTGATATACAGGACATTCATTGCTTAGATGCAGTATGTTGTGCTGAAGAAGCCAAGACCATCCAACTCCATTCAGTCTACAAATTGCATAAATAAAGAAATTAAATCATGTAAAAAATAAAACTGTGGGCACTGATGTCAGTCTAGTGTTTAAAATATATGAATCACTCTGTCTGAAGTCTATGTATCACAAGGTTATGTAATATTTACCTGGACTGTTGATGCTTTCTGTTTACAGACAGCACTGCTGGAATTACATATTTCCACAAGCAAAGCCAATAACTGAAAAATGTGCCATATGAGCATTATATCATGCTCCCCCAGAGGAATGTTGGCACGAATCCACCGGTACACACAGTATAAGGATCAAGGCTGCCTTTCACTGTAGAGTGCTTTCACATTCCTCTTACTCTTCTTCTGTGATGGATAGGCTAGGAGAGTGAATGCCAAAGCAAAATGTCCTTTGGAAACACGTGTCTCTTTAGCAGTGGGCCAGAAACATCCAACAACCAGTTTACATTTGCTCTTCATCTCCAGTACATGGACCACAAGACTCATAAAAAAGCTAATTGTAGAAGCTAAACAGAGACGTGAAATAACTCACCAAATCTAATAGCAATTGGGGAAAAGGAAATGCTGTTGAAATCCCCCAGTTTGAGTCAACTTCATATAAATCTGGGATTGGGGTTGTTGTTGTTGTTGTTGTTGTTGTTGTTGTTTTTTCAATCCTACCAGCGTATGTCAGGAATCTTCAAATCCTGGCTTCCTGAATAAAAACATCAAACTTTCATGTATCTGTGAAGGTTCATTCATATGTTTTTTTATTTGCAGCACTGGTTCAAGGAGAAACCTTGGAGGACATTTATACCCACTGCAAACAGGTCATAGAAGAACATTCAGGACCCTATATCTGGATCCCCTCAAAGGAGAAAGTATAATAGCTCATTATGCTGGAAGGCAGTCTGGACTTTTAGGATCTAGTAATATGAAAACTGTTTGGCAACAAATAGTGTTTATAAATACATATTGTGAATAAGTTGGCTTTTTTTATTTGTTCATTTGATCTTGTGTTTGATTATTGTTTGTTTTTCACTTAACCTAAATGTTCCTGAATGTAAACCACAAAAATGTTATAAAGTTTTAGCTCACAAAGTATGTATATTTGCTTTTTTCTTATTTAAACAAAAAGGATAAAAACAAAATAGATTTGGGATATATAGCTGCATTAATACAAAGTGGAAGGTGGCATGTACGGTGCAGATATCTTTGCTTTGTCAGCAATGGAGAGAAACCCGGTGACTGGACTTTGACATCCTTACTGGCACTGCACACTGCAACTAGTAAATACTGCTGAACACTGCTTTGCTTTGTGTTTATTTACAGTATCATTTCTACCTTAAATGACTACCTTCACTCTTTTGACATGACAACATTTGTGAGAAAACTTTTGTTTCTTGTTGTCGGCGGGAACATTTATCCAGATACTGCTGTGCCAATGCTGAATCAAGAAAGACAGCTGTTTAGACTTCAGAAAGCTAATACTTTATTTTCCTAATAAAATCGCTTCCAAAAGCAGAGATTTATTTGCTGTAAATTCAACTGGGATTCAAAAGTCCTTTATAGAACATATTTAATTTAAGAGATTAGTGTAATGTGATCTATGGAGCTTGGAAAGAAAAGCAACTGGACTTCTTTAAGTTTCGTGAAGACATTTCACTTCTCATCCAAGAAGCTTTTTCACTCCTAAACCAAACAGTGGAGAGTCTCAGGTATTTAAACCCTGGTGGGAGTTGTTGTATGTATGTAGGGGCAATGAAGAAGGTGCCTAAGAAGTACAGGAACCTGTCCATACCTGAGGCCTTGGAAACTGGAAAGCAAGCCTTGGCCAGCCGCTTGAGGAGGTACACCAGAGAGATCGAAGGCAGGAGAATAAACCAGCTGTTCTCCACAGAACCAGCCAAGGTGTACTCTCAGTGGCAGGGGAACGATATGAGAACAACACCACCAAGGCTGGAGACGGAACAATACTGGAAGAGCATATGGGAGAAGGACGCAACCCATAACGGCAATGCTCAGTGGCTAGTGGATCTGATGGCAGACCACAGAAACCTCACTTACAGGGTCCAGTAACCATCACAGTGGCAGATATCCAAGAAAGGGTCTCCAGTATGAAGAGTTGGACAGCACCAGGCCCCGACATGGTTCACGCCTACTGGCTGAAGAAGCTGACTGCACTCCACGAGCGCCTGGCAGCACAAATGAACCAGCTGCTAGTTGACGAGAGACACCCGGAATGGCTAACCGAAGGCCAGACAGTCCTAATCATCAAGGACCCCAAGAAGGGACCGGTCCCCTCCAACTACCGACCAATAACCTGCCTCAGTACTACATGGAAGCTCCTGTCAGGCATCATATCGGCTAAGATGAACAGGCACATGGGTCAATACATGAGCGGCACACAGAAAGGGATTGGCAAGAATACCAGAGGCGCAAAACACCAGCTACTGGTAGACAGAACAGTCAGCCAAGACTGCAAGACCAGACTGACCAACCTGTGCACTGCCTGGATTGATTACAAGAAGGCCTATGACTCAATGCCCCACAGCTGGATACTGGAATGCCTAGAATTGTACAAGATCAATGGGACCCTAAGAGCCTTCATCAGGAACTCAGTGGGGATGTGGCGCACAACATTAGAGGCCAAGTTCAAGCCCATAGCACGAGTCACCATCAAGTGTGGGATCTACCAAGGAGATGCTCTGTCCCCACTGCTGTTCTGCATAGGCCTGAACCCCCTCAGTGAGATCATTAACAAGACTGGCTACGGATACCGACTACGGAACGGAGCAGTTGTCAGCCACCTCCTGTACATGGATGACATCAAGCTGAGACTAGTGAGTGTCAGCACCACAGTCCAGGATGAGGCAACGAACATCCAAGAATACATTGGGAAGATGGCCCCAACTGACCGAGTGCTCAGTGAATACCTCAGGCAGCAGAAACCCAAGAAAGAGGAGGGAGACGAGGAACCATCATGGAAGGACAGGCCCCTGCACGGTATGTACCACCAGCAGATAGAGGAGGTGGCTGATATCCAGAAATCCTACCAGTGGCTGGACAAAGCTGGACTGAAAGACAGTATGGAGGCACTAATTATGGCAGCACAGGAACAAGAACTAAGCACAAGATCCATAGAGGCTGGGGTCTATCACACCAGGCAAGACCCCAGGTGCAGGCTGTGTAAAGATGCCCCAGACACAATCCAGCACATAACAGCAGGGTGCAAGATGCTAGCAGGCAGGGCATACATGGAACGCCATAACCAAGTGGCCGACATAGTATACAGAAACATCTGTGCCGAGTATAACCTGGAAGTCCCGAGGTCAAAATGGGAGACGCCCCCAAGGGTGGTGGAGAATGACCGAGTTAAGATCTTGTGGGACTTCCAGATACAGACAGACAAAATGGTGGTGGCTAACCAACCGGACATAGTGGTGGTAGACAAACAGAAGAAGACGGCCGTAGTGATCGATGTAGCGGTTCCGAATGACAGCAATATCAGGAAGAAGGAACACGAGAAGCTGGAGAAATACCAAGGGCTCAGAGAAGAGCTCGAGAGGATGTGGAGGGTGAAGGTAACGGTGGTCCCCGTGGTAATCGGAGCACTCGGTGTGGTGACTCCCAAGCTAGGCGAGTGGCTCCAGCAGATCCCGGGAACAACATCGGAGATCTCTGTCCAGAAGAGCGCAGTCCTGGGAACAGCTAAGATACTGCGCAGGACCCTCAAGCTCCCAGGCCTCTGGTAGAGGACGCGAGCTCGAAGGATAGACCGCTCGCAGGGGTGAGCAGGGAATTTATTTATATATATATTATATATATATATTTATTTATTTATTTATGTATTTGGGGTGCAACGATACACAAAATTCACGGTTCGGTTCGATACTTTGGTGTCACGGTTCAATATTTTTTCGATACAAAAAAATGTTCATGCCTTTTTAATTTGTCATTTATTAAAATTATAAATATGTATTTTAACTCAAAAGTACAGTTTTTAAATTTTGTGTTGCTGAAACAACAAAGTAATAAAAATCACTCATCTTTGGAAAAGAGAGTTTATTACAGAGAAATGTCTCTTTCCAAAATAAAAGCTATACTATACGCTTCTTCTGGGCTAAATTCTCAGCAGCATATTAAACATATCAGGTCCCCATAAGGAGAATCATGTGCTAACGGCTGTCTAAATGACTCGGTGTTAAATCTTCTGATCAAGTTAAAATTCATCAGTGTTACACAGGGGCTTCATTATGAAGAAATACACTACCAGTCCTGTCATTGGGTGCATCCATGAAAAACATTATCTTTATTGTTTATAAGCATAGAGATGATTAGGCCCAACCAGAGAGGAGGTCAAGTTAATTCCCCCTAGGAAAGAATTGGTCACATTTTGGATTTTCTTTCTTGAGAGATTGTTTCCAGCAGGTTTCCACAGGACCTTTTAATAGTGGTTCATATTTTTTATTTTTATGGGTTTAAACCATTTTTAATCATTATCATACTTTATTTGCATGATGCAACACTTATTAAGCAGTTCAGGTTTATACCATCCAATCCTTGGTGAAACCTCATTATCTCATATGTTTTAACTCTTTTCTATTCAGATAGACATTTAAAATGTTGTCTGTAATAAGTACTGTTAGGACCCTGGTGAAAGTGTGACATAGAGAACACAAGTAAACACAAAATGCAGTTTCTAAATAAAGATGTTTATGATTAAGGGGGAAAAAAATGCACATGTACATGGATGGCCCTGTGTGAAAACCTGATTGCCCTCCCCTGTTATAAGATAAATTAACTGTGGTGTATCACATCTTTGGAAAGCTGAGTTCAATTTCTCTAGCCACACTCAGGCGTTATTACTGCCACAACTGTTCTTCAAGAAATCACTTAAATAGGACCAACCTGACAAAGTGGTGTAGACCAAAAGATCCTAAAAAGCCATGCAATCTGCCACAATCCAAGGAACTTCAGGAACAAAGAAACAAAGTAATTTCTCAGTCTGGAAAGGTTATAAGGCCATTTCTAAAGCTGTGGGACTCCAACAAACCACAGTGAGAGCCATTATCTACGGGATGGGCCATTTATATGGATACACCGTAATAACATGGGAATGGTTGGTGATACTAAAGTCCTGTTTGTGGCACATTAGTATATGTGAGGGGGCAAACTCCTCAAGATGGGTGGTGACCATGGTGGCCATTTAGAAGTCGGCCATCTTGGATACAACGTTTGTTTTTTCAATAGGAAGAGGGCCATGTGACACATCAAACTTATTGGTAATGTCACAAGAAAAACAATGGTGTGCTTGGTTTCAACGTAACTTTATTCTTTCATGAGTTATTTACAAGTTTCTGACCACTTATAAAATGTGTTCAATGTGCTGCCCATTGTGTTGGATTGTCAATGCAACCCTCTTCTCCCACTCTTCACACACTGATAGCAACACCGCAGGAGAAATGCCAGCAGAGGCATCCAGTATCCGTAGTTTCAGGTGCTGCACATCTCGTATCTTCACACCATAGACAATTGCCTTCAGATGACCCCAAAGATAAAAGTCTAAGGGGGTCAGATCAAGAGATCTTGGGGGCCATTCAACTGGCCCACAATGACCAATCCACTTTCCAGGAAACTGTTCATCTAGGAATGCTCGGACCTGCACCCATAATGTGGTGGTGCACCATCTTGCTGGAAAAACTCAGGGAACGTGCCAGCTTCAGTGCATAAAGAGGGAAACACATCATCATGTAGCAATTTCAAATATCCAGTGGCCTTGAGGTTTCCATTGATGAAGAATGGACCCACTATCGTTGTCCCCATATACCACACCAAACCATCACTTTTGTTGTTCCAACAGTCTTGGAGGGATCCATCCAATGTGGGTTAGTGTCAGACCAATAGCGGTTGTTTTGTTTGTTAACTTCACCATTCACATAAAAGTTTGCCTCATCACTGAGCAAAATCTTCTGCATGAACTGAGGGTCCTGTTCCAGTTTTTGTTTTGTTCATTCTGCAAATTCTGTGCGCCGATCTGGGTCATCCTCGCTGAGATGCTGCAGTAGCTGGAGTTTGTAAGGGTGCCATTTGTGAGTAGCTAATATCCGCCAAAGGGATGTTCAACTAATGCCACTCTCCAGTGACATGCGGCGAGTGCTACGCTGTGGGCTCTTGCTGAATGAAGCTAGGACAGCCACTGATGTTTCTTCATTAGTGACAGTTTTCTTGCGTCTACATTTTGGCAAATCCAACACTGAAGCAGTTTCACGAAACTTAGCAAGCAGTTTGCTAACTGTAGCATGGGAGATGGGTGGACTCGCAGGGTGTCTTGCATTGAAATCTGCTGCGGTTATTGCGTTCACCAGATATCAACACAATTTCGATCCGCTCCTCACGTGTTAACCTCTTCGACATGTCAATGGCTGTGAACAAAGAGAAACTTGTAAATAACTCATGAAAGAATAAAGTTACGTTGAAACCAAGCACACCATTGTTTTTCTTGTGACATTACCAATAAGTTTGATGTGTCACATGGCCCTCTTCCTATTGAAAAAACAAACGTTGTATCCAAGATGGCCGACTTCTAAATGGCCACCATGGTCACCACCCATCTTGAGGAGTTTGCCCCCTCACATATACTAATGTGCCACAAACAGGACTTTAATATCACCAACCATTCCCATGTTATTACGGTGTATCCATATAAATGGCCCACCCTGTACAAATGGGAAAAATATGGAACAGTGGTGAACCTTTCCAAGTGGCCAGCTGACCTAAATGATAAATGGACTGAATCTTATGAGGCGATTTTCTACTCATGCAAAGCATTCAGTGCGTTTTATACAACATTCCACATTCACCCACTAGATAGAAAGCATTATGCTTTAAGTGCCAGTTTGAAAACCATGCATCAGCTACCAGTGCAGTATAGAATAACCTTAAAATTATGTGGCCTCCCAGTACATGTCTGATTTTCTTATGGTGTCCAACCCAGTTCAGATTTTTGAACTGTTTCCAGAATCAGATCCAAGTATGATGAAGATTCTTTCAGTTACAGTGGTCCTGTTCTTTGGAACAAGCTACCTGCTTACATGAGATAGATGACATCTGTACGTACATTCAAAAGCAGATTTCAAACCTCTCTATTAACACAGGTCTTCTTCTTCACTCATTGTTCTTACTATCTGTTTATACGCTGCTCTGCATTTAGTTATTAGTCTTTTTCCTGTCTTCCTTCCCTCACCCAAACTATTAGCAGCAAATGGCTGCCCCTCCCTCAGCCTGGTTCTGGTTTGTTTTCCATTTGAAAGAGAGTTTTTCCTTCCCACTGTTGCCAAAGTTCTTGCTCATTAGAGGTCATATGATTGTTGAGGTTTTCTCCTTTTCCTTGTATTTTTGTGGTCTTTGAGTCACTATGAGGCAACGAATTGATTTTAGGGGTAAAAAATGCACTGTGGAGAAAAAACATCAACAGGAAGCTATGATTCAATTCAATTCAATTCAATTTTATTTATATAGCGCCAAATCACAACAAAAGTCGCCTCAAGGCGCTTCATAGATACAGAGAAAAACCCAACAATCATATGACCCCCTATGAGCAAGCACTTTGGCGACAGTGGGAAGGAAAAACTCCCTTTTAACAGGAAGAAACCTCCGGCAGAACCAGGCTCAGGGAGGGGCGGGGCCATCTGCTGCGACCGGTTGGGGTGAGAGAAGGAAGACAGGATAAAAGACATGCTGTGGAAGAGAGACAGAGGTTAATAACAGATATGATTCAATGCAGAGAGGTCTGTTAACACATAGTGAGTGAGAAAGGTGACTGGAAAGGAAAAACTCAATGCATCATGGGAGTCCCCGGCAGCCTACGTCTATTGCAGCATAACTAAGGGAGGATTCAGGGTCACCTGGTCCAGCCCTAACTATATGCTTTAGCAAAAAGGAAAGTTTTAAGCCTAATCTTGAAAGTAGAGATAGTGTCTGTCTCCTGAATCCAAACTGGAAGCTGGTTCCACAGAAGAGGGGCCTGAAAACTGAAGGCTCTGCCTCCCATTCTACTTTTAAATACTCTAGGAACAACAAGTAGGCCTGCAGAGCGAGAGCGAAGTGCTCTAATAGGGTGATATGGTACTACAAGGTCATTAAGATAAGATGGGGCCTGATTATTTAAGACCTTGTATGTGAGGAGCAGGATTTTGAATTCAATTCTGGATTTAACAGGAAGCCAATGAAGGGAAGCCAAACGAGTCTGGGCTCATCCATTTCTTATGAGAAGGGAACTGTAGGGAGAATTTCATGGTTTAATCCAGGAGCTGAAGCAGTACCACGGCAGTTTGTGTCCATATTTGTCAGCAGGGTAGTTTGAGCTGTTGTTAGCGGAGTTGGGACCACATCTGAAGAAATCATTTGAGAGAGCCGATCGACCTGGATCAGCGTCTAGCTGTGTGTCCAAGGTAAAATACAGTAGTATTAGTTTCCCATTTGAGATAAAATAAACCTTTATTAGTTCCACACGTACTTTCAGCCGTGACCAAAACATTCCCACAAGAACAGTGAAAAAGAAAAACAATAGAATAGAATAAGATAAACAGAATAACATATTAAACAAAATAGAAAGAATACTATATACACAATAGAATAAGTATGCAAATGCAGTGATCTAATTATTAAGATCTGCTTATTCGGATAAGAAATATCCGGAAAATTGAGCTTGGTTGGAAAAAACATTGTTGCAAATTCGGCCATTAAAATTGCGAGATTGCTGTGATTGGCTGCATTAAGCATAGGTGAGTCTGAAAAATGTTTTTAATGCACAAAATGTTCACACAGATTTTAGGTGTGTCAAGGTGAAGCTCAGGGAGGGGCAGCCATTTGCCTTCATCGCGTGGGAGAAGGAAACAGGACAAAAGACCCACTGTGGAAAATAATAACTAATGATTAAATGCAGAGTGGTGTAGAAATGATCTAGTGTTGAAACTACCTTTGCTTTGCTTTGTAACGTCACCTGAGATGCATTGCCAGTTAATGTGTCATTTTATTAATGTTATATTTTGTTCACATATCAACACAAAGTCATTCACTTTGTACTTTATCAGATTCAGATCCATTAGTGGAAGAAATTTAACGTCAAAAGTTGCAGTTTTACTGTTTTTGTGCTACATTATGCCAAACCAGATAAATAATTTTCAAGTATAAAAGCATTAAAAAGCTTATTCTGAGAGAAACTATGAGTTAATGTGAGGCAACAATAACTGGATTTGATCTTATGTGATTACAGTATTGATGGTGACTAATGTGCACTGAATAGAAGGTGTTTCCATGTCTAAGGAGCTTGGAAAGAAATGTGTCTGAACTTCTTTAAGCTGCTTGAAGATGTTTCACCTCTGAGAAGCTTCTTCAGTTCTAGGGTCAAAAGGTGGAGGGTCCCAGATTTAGGCTACGTCCACACTAACGCATTTTTGTTTTAAAAAACGCACCGTTTTCTCTCCGTTTCGGCCTCCCGTCCACACTGAGATGGCCGTTTCGCTGATGGAAAACGCATCGTTTTCAAAACGCTCTCGAAAACTGTGCTTTCGCGTCGCAGCGTGGACAGCGAAAACGCAGACTTTCTAAAACAATGACACGTTAGTCATGTGATGCAGTCATGTGACCAATTAAACTAAGATAGCGGAGGGCGTTACACAGCAGTTGTTTTGTTTGCTCTCAGGTTTGACAGCCCTATTAAAGATTAATATCAGTCTGTGCGTGCTCCAGAGAGCTTTTCCTCAAATTCTTTACCTCTCGCTCGCTTTTGCAACTTTATACTTTTGTGTTACTCGCAGCAACAACTCCACCTCATTGTGAGTCCATTTAAAAACTCGGTGCTTTTCCTTGACATTTTGCCGTGATGTTTCAAAGAGCTGGAAAGTGAATAAGCGGCAGACAGAAATGAGGCGGGCTGAATCTTCTCGCGTTTCACGCATGCGCAGGACTGGAACATAAGCGTTTTCGGCCGTTTCAATGTGGACGCACAACTCTGTGAAAACGATGGACGCGGAGCGTTTTCAGAGGAAGACGCCGTTTTCAAATTTATCTGGGCTAGTGTGGACGTAGCCTTAAGCCCTATGGGAGTGTCCCTCCAAGAGGGACAATGGACCTCCTGATGATCCTCTACCTAATCACAAGGTGTAAAAACGGGTGTGCGTCACAATCAGGATGACCGAGAACCTTCACAGACAAGGTGTGTCCATGTAAAACATCCGAAACAACCTTGAAGCCTCAGCATTAATTTATTTAACAACAGTTAAAGTAATACTCACTTCATAAAAGATAATAAAAAAACATTTGGAGAAGGACCAAGTTTCAAATCCAAAAGTACATAAATCAGTGACTTCATACCAAGATACAATATAGAAGGAGAGAGTTATATTCTGTATATTTTGATTGTACAGCAATAACAAAATTAAGGAGCGCGTAAAAAACGGCCTAAAAAGAACGTCAAGAACTACAATACAAGACATTTTGTTACGTGTGTTCTTTGCCAGGCATTTGTCACATTATGGGAGATTTATAATCACAATGTGCAATAAATGTGACAGCCACTTCAGTCTTTGAAGGTGTTACATGCAGAGATAATCATGAATTAATAAATATGTTAGGGCATGTGCCTGGTACAGACTGCAATCCTTAACAAATTGTACTTTATTTGATGGAAAGTGCAGAGGAACTAATGTAACTTGAGATTACTAACTAAATATGCTGTAGGAGGAAATGCTTTCAAAAGATTTGACTTGTTTAAACAAAAAGCAGCTATGAACACAGTGGAAGCTTTGGAAATACAGGTGGGGCAGGACCGAGGACATCCTCAGATGGGATGAGAGACGCACATCCTAAAGACTGAAGAGCACAGATCCCAGCTGCAGGAGCAATGTTAACAGGCATCTCTGCAATAAATGAGCTGTCACTTACTCACAGTTCATTTCTAAAAAAATTTTCGATTCGAGTGATTTTTAAGGATCGTTCGAAAATGCTGGTTTTCTTACTCTTCTCTCAAAGTGGAGAACTACTGGTGTTCTGATGAGAACCTTTGGTATTCTCCAGTGTTTTCTGAAATTCCTCGAGAGTCCTGCGACTATAATTGTAAAACCAGAAATTAAACTGGACAACACTGAAATTTGGTAAAATAATAGAACTAAATACTTATTAGGCATCCAGGACTTGAAAGGAGACATTCATAATATCCTGAAGTTCTCAGTGATCCCACCTGAGGGCCCACAGGGTCCTTTGTCATCAAACTTTCAACTGAGCCCACATGAAACATCAATACTTTATAATGCATGCATAATACTATACTAATGGTAGAAACTAATAAACACGTATGCACCAACACTGTGTTGTGTTTTAGCATCATTTCCATAACCTCTTTAACACCCGATGAATAACATGAACCAGTAACAGACCTTTATGAGCCGCCTGACAGATTTACTGCGACAGAGTTCACACCAGACTGAACTCTGTCGCAGTTTAACATCTTTCATTGTTCTACACCAGAAAGCAAAGCAGCTTGATTCATACACGAGTTCACCTCATGACAGGGCGAAACAAAGACGTGCAACTTTACCAAATGTGAAACCAAGAAACGAAGAAAAGAAACTGTGTCATGAGCTAGTTTTGGATGGTCCCAACGTGTAGACGTGGATATTACAGACAGATTACAATTCAGGAATCTCAAACAAGAGGAAATAAGTAAGAGTGGAGAGTAAATATCCTAAAATATTCTGCAATGGTGGGAAAAGTGTTCATTTAACCTGATGATATTAACTATTTGTAGTGAAATGATATTGCCGTCCCACTGAAATGACGTTATTTTGCTTGCCATTCTTTGGTACAGTTTTATTGGATACTGTTAGATGACAGCTTGAATAATAAAACTACTTTTCCATAATTGTGATATTAGCCGTGTGAATCAGCTCAGTTACTTACATTGGTGACATCAGGCTGTAGCAGCACTACAGTAACATGGATACAAATGCGGACAGTCATACTGATGGAGACCAATATGTCTGTGCATTTACTCGAGCAGCAGCACTCCTGCATATACTCATATCTAATGAGGCTGAAGAACTTCACAGAAGATAAATAGTTGGATACTTTTGTCTTAAAATATTATTTTTGCTGAACATAATTATCTGAATCAGATTCTTTATGTGAGGAAAGTTTATTTTCAGAGACTGAGCATGTGCTGCCTGCTGAAGGTTAAAGTTTTATGTCATGTATACAAAGCTTTTTGTTTTACAGGTCGAGTTCAAATCCATTCAGTTACTTTTGTTCAGGATGATGACACGGTGGGTGGAAACTAGCTCGCTAATACAGAGCAACACACTCGTGTGCAAAAACCAGCCTGACAACTTACCAAAGTGATACATAGAGACATTCAGTGCACTGATATTATACAGTGCCTTTTCTGATTCACCCAGTAACACACACATCTATACAGTGCTTTCATCCAACACCTGATGGATGCACTGGGGGCACGTCGGGGGTGAGCTGCTTGCAGAGGAGGAGCCAGGCATCGAGGCACTGACCCTTAGTGAGTCATTTGGAGAAATCTGGTAATAAAAGTGTCAGAAATGTAAAGATTCTCAAGAACTAAACGCTTGTGTCACTTTTTTGAAATGATATGCAACGTACTAAAAGAAAGCTCCACATGTTCTTACAACACAGACCGTAACATGGTGAAGGAAATTCCTCCACAGAGGGAGGTCGTGAAAGCTTAACTAAGCTGTCCCACCCTTACTGCTGAGGTCAAAGGCAGACAGGTGTGCGTGTGAAACCCTGACTCGAAACAGTGATGTGCACGGCATGGACGCAATCCAGGGTTCGCCTGTTTGGATGAAGCACAGGGGCACCGTGTGGGCCAGTTTCAGAGTGAAGGGTGTTTGCTGACCTGCTCATGTCGGTAGTTTAAAGAAGAAAACTCACTATTACACACATAAATGTTATATAGATGGTGCATTAGTGGCTGCAAGAGGGAAAAAAGTTACACGTTGGCAATGTGCTGAAATACTACTGGTGCCATACACAGTGACGTATTGACCTATTAACAGTAACACTGAACCCCCAGGGCAGAGTGACAACAAGTGAAATATTTACCTTAGAGGTGCAGCTATAAACACAGTTATGTACAGTCAGGAACAACATGTGTCATTCACGTGCATGGACACAACATGACAAGGATTTATGCTTACTTAGTCCATAAAGCTATTTAACTTCCATGCAACGCCATCACTGTGAACACAGGAGCACGAATGGCACGGACAAAAGGAATCACATGATCACTGACATTCTTAAATTCCAGTCACCACTTAATTTAAACTCACATTCAAGAAAAAGCGCTTGGGGGTGCTGCAACGGGCTGATTTCCTTTAAAGATATCGATGAACACTGATTCAGCGAAGGACTGGAGCTGATGTAAAAGTGTCTGAATGAACATGCCTGTAAACACAAAGGTATGAAAACGAGAGCTGCAGGTCGTCTGCGCTGACGGAGCTCCCACACAGCTGTGCGTTTCTCAGGAGATGAAGTGGTCAGATGAGGATCTCCACCATATCTGTGTCTGCTTCTTGTTGGCTCGACTGTGCTGGAGGAGCTGACTGATGCTGTGGGTGGGCCTGGATGGGAAGTCTGCGCTCCAGCGTGCTGGTGTGAAACGCCTGAGCATCTACACAAATGTGACAGTGAAAGACTGATGAGAACATTTCTCCTCTGATCCTGTCTGCTGTGTACACCTCGAATCTTATAGATCCTTCACATGTTGACATTACATCACGTTACACAATATCACAACAAAACGTTACATTAACTGTGATAATGTTGCCAGGAGTGTGTGTTGCATACATACATACTTTTAAATGATTTCTAAACCGTGAGCCACTACCGGTATTTTTACCTTCATAAAGCACCTCGTAACAGGTTGTTGTATACTCTCAAAGAGATTACTTGCTTCATGTTCACACAATACAACATGATGCCAAAGTGGAAAAAACGCTTGCTTGGAATTAGTTAAAAATAAAGCCCCAAATATAACAGAAGTATTCACGCTCTTTGCTCAGTACTGTGCGCTACAGCCTCCAGTCTTTATGATTCTAAGCTTGGCAAATCTATTGTTGGGCACTAGGGCTGCCACAAACGATTATTTTGATAGTCGACCAGTCACCGATTATTTTTGCGATTAGTCGACTAATCAGATCATCATCCATTGGACGTAAAACTACAGGTTATTGCACCAGCAGCATCTGCTCTTATATAACTATCATTAGCTTACAGCTTCAAGTGTTTCAGGTAAGTGCTAACTAAAAATAAAGACAAGATGATAGTTTATTAAATTTTATTGAAATTTGAAGATTGTTTCGGTGAAGTTTAATAAACTCCTTGCTATCTAAAATATAACAGGACACCGGAGTAAATTCTGGAGCATCTCACACTTCTGATAATCAGCTGTCTGCTTGATGTTTATTCAGCTGTGTAAAAACTTTAACTTTAATCTCAGCCAAACCGATTTACTCAGGAACAAATAAAATACTAAAAAAAAAAAAGCCAAACAACAACATTTTAAGTTATCTAAGTGACTCATATATCATGTTTAACCTGAGTAGCGAAAGACGGCGGTGGGTTTGAAAACGATTTGCCGGGAGTCCGGTGTTCTCACGGCTCTAGTTAGCCTAGCCCCCGGCTAGCTATCGAGCTAGTGGGTAACAGACGTCTCCGAAAACGTCGGAGCGCTTTTGAAAATATGTGGTGTCCTGATAAACTGAGCAGATATTTGAGGTTTACACAGCTACATTCTCGGCTGAAAATATGTTAAATGTTTATTTTGTGACCCAGAAAGAATAATAAGAGTAATATTAAAACTAGCTAGCTGCCGCCATTGTTGGAAACTGCGCTGGGCCGCGCTATGAATTCTGGGACACAGCTTCTTCTTCTTTGGGGTTTAACGGCAGCTGGCATCCTTGTACATGCAGTGCTGCCATCTTCTGTTTCAGTCCGTTATTACACTCTTAAATCCTGCTACTTATTCCTGCGTCTTTTGGGATCTTACAAAGCTTCAAACGACGCGTCGACTATTAAATCAGTCGTCGACTAATCGTAGCAGCCCTATTGGGCACTTTCCCCCCATTTTTCTTTGCAGAACCTTTATCAGGCTCAGTTCTGGGCTCTGGCTGGCCCACCTAAGGACATTCACTGAACAGCCCAGTGCTGCAGCTGAGAAATATCCCCACAGAACCACGCTTCATTGTAGGGATTTTATTGGCCAAGTGATGAACGGTGCGATTAGCTCTGCGATTTGACAAAATATATGCAAGGTAAAGACCCTACAATATTACAAAGAAAACAATCAAGTAACCCCCTCCGAGCAAGTGCTTTGGTGACAGTGAGAAGGGTGAGTGGACAAAGTGACCTGCTCCAGCCCTAACTATATGCTTTAGCAAAAAGGGAAGTTTTAAGCCTAATCTTAAAAGTAGAGATAGTGTCTGTCTCCAAAATCTAAACTATGTATCAGATGACGTCTGTTGGTTCATATGTTTGCTCTACTGTTTATTTTGTTTACTACAATAGCCCCGTTTCCATTAGTATGACTTGGATCGACTTGCCACAGTTTTCCTTTAGGTGATACCTGGTACCAGGTACTAAAAAAAGTGATCCGAGCAGGTACTAAAATGTGATGTCATCAGACTGCATGCCACTGATTGGCTGGTTAGTGGCATCACTCCATGAGTCATGAGAGTGTCTCGTTCATGAAAATCTAAACTTTTATTAGATGGGTAAAGAATTGTGCTTCTCGTGGTCTGAGAATCCTTTAGGTGCTTTCTGGGAAACTCCAGGTGAGCCGTCACCTTCTACTGAGGAGTGGGCTCAGTCTGATGACTCTACCATACAGGCCTGATTGGTGCTGCAGAAATGGTTGGACTTCTGGAAGGTTCTCTGTCCACAGAGCAACACTGGAGCTCTGTCAGAGTGACCATCAGGTTCTTGGACACCTCCAGCTCCAGGTAGAGTCCTGGTGGCTCCAAATGTCTCCCATCTATGGATAATGGAGTCCACTGTACTCATTGGGACCTTCAATGCTGCAGAATCTCTTCGTACCCTTCTGCAGACCTGTGCCTCGATACAATCCTGTCACTGAGGTCTACAGACAATTCTTTGGACTTCATGGCTTGGTTGGTGCTCTGACACCTGTCCATGGTTTGGACCTTACAGAGACAGGTGTGTACTTTCCAGATCAAGTCCAGTAAACTGAATTTACCACAGGTGGACTCCAGTCAAGTTGTAGACACATCTGACAGATGAACAGTGGAAACAGGAAGCACCTTAGCTCAGATCTGAATGTCACGACAAAGGCTGTGAGTGCATTTCTTTGGCCTGCAGGAGAAACCTGAAGAGAACCCATGAAGCCTCACAGAGAACATGCAAGCTTCACACAGAACGGCCCAGCCGACTGGTGGATACAAATCCAGGTCACCCTTGTCTTGAGGCGATGGTGCTAACTCTGCGTCACTGTGTTGTAGAAGAACAAGCAATATTTGCTCCTCAGCCCTTCTGAGATTATGATTTTTGTCAATTTTATAGTGCACTACGTAAAAACAATTAAAGGAACACTGACCAGAGTACAGCAACTGGTCAGGTAAACTTCTGTGACGTTGATCTGGTCAGTGGTTGTAAATCAGGGTCAGCTGCTTTGGTGTCAATGAAATTGACAACAGGTGCACACGTAGAAGGACAGGGATGGTTTTCCCTCCTCGTATTTATGCTGGTGCAGCAGGTTCTGGGTTCCTCCTGGTGCACAACAATCTCCAGCCTCAAGTGACAGTGTCATCACTTGAGGCTGGAGATTTCTTAATCCTCCAAATTGATGACCAATGACTGACTCACCTTACCTAAATCCAATAGAGATCTATATCTGTATCTATATGGATGTATTTTTGGCCTTTATTGAATGGGACAGTGAAGAATCGACAGGGAGGGAGAGAGCAAAGGGCAAAGGGCCGTCTGATGTGTTAATGTTTTTTTAATATGGAAGAATGAGACGTCTCAGAGGTCCAGTTGACCCTGAACCACAGGGGTGGCTTTGCAAAGCCAGCGAGCTCGTCCAGGCTGCATGTGGCGTTATCCTTGGACAGTCTTAGGTAATGTGTGGCAGATCTAAAGCATTTACAGGTATAGAATAAAGCGCTGTAAGCATGTGACTGTAAATGGGTGAGTGTGGCTTGTAGTAGAAAAAGCTCTTACATGCTCACTACGAGTAGAAACGCACTGTCTTTACTTTCCAGTGCACAAAAAGGAAGCATGTGGACTGACTTCTGTTGTGAAGGTAAAATATAGCTGGCTGTGAGTCTGTCACAAAGAGGCTGACCTGCTATGCGGTCAGGGATGTAGACGGGACTGGGACTGGACAGGCGAGCTGGCAGCGTCATGCTCTGCAGAGCCGGAGTGCTGGGCTTGCTGGTGTCCTGACTGTGGCCCTTGTCGGTCTGCGTGTAACTGTCTCTGCTGCCTGTCTTTGAGTGTCCTGCAGTCATCGGTGTAGAAGGAAGGACCGGGGAGGGAGACGACGACATCGACTCCGTCCTGAGAGACTCCATGCGAAACTCGGGACCGAGCAGAACCCCTGGAGGAACATGAGAACAAGTGCTCCTCAGAATGAAGTCATGTACATGAAATAGTCACATGGGCTAAAACCTCTGCACCGACTGCTGCTTCTTACCCAGACTGCCCTTCCAACTCGTGTCCTTACGTTCTTCAGTGATTGGAGAGCTACTCAGTCCCAAGTTGTGAGAGAGCAATCCAGAACCACCCGTGTTGGAGATGGACATCAAGGACTTGGAGGGCCTCATGGCAGATGGTGCATCAGACTTAACAGGCTCCTTCCTAGAGCGCTGGTGAAGCACCTTAATCATGGCGTCCTTCTCAATGATCTGGGCGTGCAGATTCTTTATCCTGGATCAGAGCAGACGCAGCCACAGTTAATGTCTGGCTGTGACTGAAACTAAATCATGGATTGATTTTTAAAATAAGAAATCATTTATCATAAAATTACACTAAAAACAACTTAGCTCGATAGAATAAACACAATATGTACTTGAATTTATATAACGCTTCTCTAGTCTTACTGACCATTAACCCCCTGAGACCCAAACTCTTTCATGCATTTTTAATTTCTCTTTGCTATTTGGGCTGATTGGGGCCTGACGAATGTAAAACAAAGAATTATCTTTTTAACCGATTTTTGTTTCTTAGAAAAATTAGTTCCACCTATGAGGACATTTGATTGCTGTAGCTCAGGAGGCAGAGCAGGTCACCTACTGATCGGTGGTTCGATCCCTGGCTCCTCCAGTCTGCATGCCAAGTATCCCTGGGCAAGATACCAACCCCAAGCTGCTCTCTGATGCGTCCATCGGAGTGTGAATGTCGTTAGAAAAGCACTCAGTTTAGAGTCAGTGCTTGTGAGTATGGGTGTGATTGGGTGAATGTGGCGTGTTGTATAGAGCGCTGCGAGTACTCCGGGAGAGTAGAAAAGCGCTGCATGAGAATCAGTCCATTTACATTTGTTTTACACAGCAGTGGCAGGATAACGTCCTCGTAAGTGGATCTCAGGCCCTTGTAGAGCAAAATTTAGTATTGTGGTCTAGACAACCCAAACTGTGAAGTCCACATGTGGACGCAGGTCCAAGAGGGTAAAAGACACAAACCGCTGAGAAAGTTAACAAACAGCAGAATAAAGAATGAGCTTGATTACATACAAGATACAAAAACAAGTGCAGCCTGAATATAATACGATGGCTTCAATCTACGATGAAAGCAGGTACCGTGGTATGAAGTGGTAACACTTTTCTATACCCGAATGCTTTCACACCACAAACACAGCTCTGCACAGAAGCAGCCCATGACGCTCTCTCCATCTGTTTGCACACCCTGACATAATCAAACAGCCCTTTGCAGAGGAGCAGTTTACCTGCTTTCCATGTCCAGACAGCGCCGATTGGCCATCAGAATCTCCTCCTCTTCCTTCTGGATTCGAGCCTCCACTGATGTGTCGTAGCTGCTGCTAGGAGAGTGGCTGATCATCGTAGCAGACGTATCCCTGCACAAACAAGGACAGGAGTGGCTCACACCCATCCTGGGGTTTCTCTTAAACAGACTGTTGGTCCTTATTGTTCCGAGGATGACGACTGGATGATCGCATCAGGAAAACAATGACAGCCACCTCTCAGGTGAGCAGCAACCTTCTTTGGATAGGAGCTCCAGAACAGGTGTAGAGCTACAGTTTTAGGATGGGCCCTTGTTGGTAATGATGCACACTTTCTCTGTGCAATGGCTTTGGCCATATTGTACCTTCCTCCAACAGGTGCGTAATAGCATGAACTACAGCAGTGATTACACTTCTGACATTTTTAACATCTCAGGCAGATCATATTTAAACATTAAATATTTACTGTTATGTATTTGCTCTGGTTTAACAGCTGCCACAAAGCTACGAAACCAGAGTTTGTTGTTAAAAATGAAACAAAAAGTGAACTAGCAGCTTAAAGTGTGTAACTGCCCCATCAAGCCTGAGGCTCTTATTTCTCTGACAAGAAAACCTCATTTCTGCTGTTCGATACCAAAGAAATTTAAACTTTTACAAATTCTGCCAAAAGCTAAACGTGACTCTGCTCTGCTTCACTTCTGCAGCATCAGGTAATGTTCACGAGTCATGGTTTTCTTCAGTTTGTGATCTACTGCAGAGTATTTATTTATTTTATTTATACATAGATATAAAATATGGATATGTAGTGATAAATGATCATAATTATAGTATTTCTGACTGAGTCAAAATCGAATCAGATCAGACCTTGTGAATCAGAGTTGAATCGGTTATAGAAATCACTGATTCCCAGTCACAGCTGATGTTTGGTGGCCACAGACTGAAGGGGCAGCACAGCTGCTGCGCCTCTTGCCCAGAGAAGCTCAGATGGCTGTGAGTTTTGCGGGGCAGCTTTCCTATGGTCCCAGAAAATTGAGAGAAATGTTTTGTCCAAGTGACGTCTTCAGTATCCGCTAAATGCAGATTTCCCAACCTTATAGTACAGAAACTGACCTCACAGCCCACTGTTCATTCAGTCAGCTGGTTTCAGTCTTTGTGCAAATGTCCTGTTTGTAAGGTGGAAACCTGCAGTCAGCTGAGACTGAAGACGTCACCTGGATGAGCGAGGAAACGTTTCTCCCACTGAAAACGTCCAGATGAACAGAATCAGCCTTTTGGGATTTGCTTACCTGGATGACTGAGCACGCACCACGACACATCTCGTGTTTCAAGATCCTAACAACTAAGACAAGCAATAATGTTGCTGAGAGACCGTATGAAACTACGAAAACCTGAAACATGTACCTCTGAGTAGCAACAGACGCTGCAGCATCCAGGGCGAACTGCCTCATTACACTTTCCTCTAAATACTTCTGCTCCCACTTGGTCATGTCAGCCTCCAGAGCCAGGATCCGTTCCTCCTTCTCCCTCAGGTGTTCCATCAGAGCTGTGGTGTTGTATTCTGACGAGATCACACCGCTGGTTTGAGCACCACCTTGACGCTGGAAGAGATGTATTTGTTTTATTTACACACACACACACACACACACACACACACACACACACACACACACACACACTCTCTCTCTCTCTCTCTCTGCCGGTCAAAGGTTTTAGAAAACCCCAATATTTCCAGTTTTTCATTGAAAATTACACAGTTTAATGTTCCATTGCACTCTGAAATGAAAGCATGGTACAATTCAATTCAATTTTATTTATATAGCGCCATATCACAACAAAAGTCGCCTCAAGACGCTTCATAGATACAGAGAAAAACCCAACAAATAAGCAACTGGAGTGAAAAAATAAATCATGGAATCAGTTTATAGACCAGAGTGTATTTTAAACTTTGACTCATCAGAGTCGCCTCCTTTGGCAGATATAACAGCTGAACACAGCCGTGGCTTCTGTCTGCAACAGAAATCAAATCTTCTCCCATGTCTGCTGCAGACGTTCCATAAACGTGGACCTTGTAGCTGCTTTGCTTTCACTCTTCTGTCCAGTTCATCCCAAACCAGCTCGATGGGGTTTGAGTCTGGAGACTGTGCTGGACACTCCGTGTTTCCAAGCTTGGCACAGTTGGACTGTTTGGGTGATTATCCTGCTGTAGGATGAACCTCTGACTGAGCAGAGGCTCCTGCATGGAGCTGCAGAGGCTCCTGCATGGAGCTGCAGAGGCTCCTGCATGGAGCTGCAGAGGCTCCTGCATGGAGCTGCAGAGGCTCCTGCATGGAGCTGCAGAGGCTCCTGCATGGAGCTGCAGAGGCTCCTGCATGGAGCTGCAGAGTGCTGTGGAGCTGTTCTGGTTCAGGGAGCCTCTCACTCTGTACGAGTCACAGACCCTGGATCAGCAAACAGCCCCAGACCGTCACACTTCCTCCTCCATGTTTGACAGTCGATGCCACACACTGTGGATCCATCCTTCCACCTACTCCACAGCAAAGATCCTGCATGATGAACCGAAGATTTCAAATGTTGATCCATCAGTCCATGAAACCTTCTTCCAGTCTTCAGCAGTCCAATGTTTCATGGCCCAGACGAGCCTCTGTCTTATTCTGACGTCTGGCTTTCTTGCTGCAGCTCGTCCTCTTAAACTTGCAGCTCGAAGTTTCTCCTCACAGCTGAAACTGAGACTTTCTCACTACGACCACTATGAAGCTGCTTGAAGCTGATGTCCTGTGAGCCGCCATCACACAGCTGTTAACTCCCAGGAACGTGTGTCCGATTCAGTCGTGTCGTTGGGTCTGCAGACCTCTTCCTGTCACAGTTTGAAGGAAGCTGGACTCACTGACGCCTTGACTTTCTTTGCAGTTTCTCTGTAGGACAGACCTACATTTATAAGTGTTACGATGGTCTGTCTTCTACTGTTAATCGCCTTTTTGGAACAGCTGTAGGACTTAGCAGCACCAGCTTTCACGGCTGGATCAACCTCCACTGTTGCAGAGCAGCTTTAAATTGTTAACCTGTTTTTGTTCCCTGAAAAAGGCCATTTTCTGAAATGTGCATTATTTTTCAGTTTTGGGTAACCTTACCTTTTTTTAAACCTCTGGGAGGTCCCCACTTACCTTTTTACCATTTCGAGCTGTTCATTGGATTTGAACAACTTGAACAGAAATAAATAACTGGAAAAACTGGGTTGTTCTAAATCTTTTGACTGCGGGCGGTTTATCCTTCAAGCTCGGGTCCTCTACCAGAGGCCTGGGAGCTTGAGGGTCCTGCGCAGTATCTTAGCTGTTCCCAGGACTGCGCTCTTCTGGACAGAGATCTCCGATGTTGTTCCCGGGATCTGCTGGAGCCACTCGCCTAGCTTGGGAGTCACCGCATCTAGTGCTCCGATTACCACGGGGACCACCGTTACCTTCACCCTCCACATCCTCTCGAGCTCTTCTCTGAGCCCTTGGTATTTCTCCAGCTTCTCGTGTTCCTTCTTCCTGATATTGCTGTCATTCGGAACCGCTACATCGATCACTACGGCCGTCTTCTTCTGTTTGTCTACCACCACTATGTCCGGTTGGTTAGCCAACCAAGATCCTGTGGGTTGGAAGTCCAATCTCGCTCATACTGTATGTGAGGTATGTGTAGATTTAGTATTTAACAGACTTGCTGAAATATATATATATATATATATATATATATATATATATATACATCCTGCACAAAAGCCACCATTGCTCATGACAGCTTCAAGATGTCTCGAGCAAACTTTAAATGCGCTTGTGTGGTATGGGTTACATTTTATTTTAGAAAACTGTACCTGCTGATTCCAGGACCACTTGTAGCTCTTCACAAGCGGTCCTCGGCTCTCGACTAAATATTTTCACTCTTCTTAAGTATTTGTTCTGTATTACAGCGGATAACCAAATAGCATAGTTCACCATTAAACAATTGCTCAATAAGATCTTCATCTTCCAGTCATAAAGGCCATAATAAAGTGGTGACAAATTACCAAGAACTCAGCAGGTGGGATGGTGAGTCAGCACATGTGCTGTGTTACCTGTTGCATACGGAGTGACTCCAGCTCTCTCTCCAGTCTTGTACGAAGTCTGTGTTCAAGCTGTTCTCGCTTCTCACAGGCTGCCTGGAGCTGAGCCAGAGCCTGCTGCATCCTCTCCACCTTCTCCACGTAAACCTGCTTTTTCTTCAGCTGTGCACACACACGCACACGCACACACACACATTATGTTCCACCACTATTACAACCCTGTAATATTTTAGATTCTCATTCCCTGCATCATTATGCTCACTGCACATTCTGGTCCTCTCAGTGATTTACATGAAACAATTATTCCAATCATATGACATCACTGAATCTCCAAACAAATGTAAATCTGATCGATACACAGCCCATAGCAACAGCAGCTCCTGATCCATCACAGTTTACAGGTTTGTTGTGTGTGAAGCACAGAAACACAGTGATACGTGTTCTTGCTGCTGGTTGGCTGTAGTGCACAAACCAATGAGAACTAAAATCCAGTGAGGAAGTCACACTGTGGACATCATCATCATCAGTATCCAATGTCATAAAAAGCAGAAAAATAGGTGAATGCATGAGCATGTCATAGCAGTGGCTGTGACACTCGTGCTCATGTTAGTATAATGCTAACATGAGTGCAGCTGGCCCCCCTGGAAGCCCACAGTAATAAATTTAAAATTATGAGTTTGCTAAGTTACATATTTATAGAAATGTATTTATTAGGGGTGCAACGATACACAAAATTCACGGTTCGGTTCGATACTTTGGTGTCACGGTTCGATATTTTTTCGATACAAAAAAATGTTCATGCCTTTTTAATTTGTCATTTATTAAAATTATAAATATATATTTTAACTCAAAAGTACAGTTTTTAAATTTAACCCTAACCCTTGTGCGTGTTTTTTATTTTGACAGCGAATGCGCACCTGCGGACCACTTATGTGCAGCCCTGGTTATTTAGCTCGTCATATTGCAGCCACAGAAATTCTTTTGTCCATGAAACCATAAAGCTGCACTTTCTTTTTGCCTTATAGTCTGATTTGTCATAACTTCTCCGTTTTGTGGTAAGCTTTTCTTTGGCTGTCACTTCTTCACCCTGACCTGTCTTATTTGGCTCAGCAGAACTGAAATGCTTTTACACACTCACGCACATAAGCTCAGCGATTCTCTGCGATCAACCTCTCACATGTTTAAGCTGCGGGAGATTTCACTTGTCATGTTTGCATAGTAAGCTAACGATTAATAAGACGATGTCAGAGGAATTGGTGCAAATTATCATCACTCACAGATCAGTGCTGTCGCTCTCTATACACAGTTCGCACGATTGCAAAGTGAAAGCAAAAAACAAGCGCAAATTCAAACGCGACTTCAATATGTCACATATTGACAGTGGCTCACCGATGCCAATGACATAATTACCCAGCTACATTTCTGAAAGAATGCAGAAGCATTGACATATATTTTTCCTTCCTACAATAGCCCGACGGGCAGGGCAGAGAGATTTTTGTAGCCCGACTGGAAAGATCGCTAGCTCCGGGACGTCGGGCTAGCGATATTGCGAGCCCTGTATCTGATTGAGGAATCACTCATCTTTGGAAAAGAGAGTTTATTACAGAGAAATGTCTCTTTCCAAAATAAAAGCTATACTATCCGCTTCTTCTGGGCTATATTCTCAGCAGCATAAGGAGAATCACGTGCTAACAGCTGTCTAAATGACTCGGCTAAAGTTAGTAGCATGCTTGCTTTTTTTTGTCTGCTTCCACTTGTCTTTGCACTACGATGATGTCGGTGTAAATGTGCAGTCATATTCGTTGTGTTCCCACTAGTGCTTTCAGGTTAATCTCGTTGAAATGACCTTAACGCCACAACACGGCAAATCTCCGTTAACGAGCTACCGCCGATCGCTCTGTGCATGGGGCTAGACGGCCAACACGTTAACGAGCTAACTGCGCTAACACACTAGTTCACATCAATGTAATTAAGCATTGCATGGCACATCCAACATACTGTTTTACTTTAGTCCATGACTCGCTTACCTTCAGGGTCATACGTCACATGAAAACCAAAATAATTCCAAACGCCAGATCTGAATGAGGGTGGGGGAGGTCCATCTTGCAAGGAGAGCTTAACTTCTGTCTCGCTAGCTTGCCCTGCGCTCTTCCTTCTGTCTATGCTGTCTGTGTTGAGCGCTCAGTGGATCTGCGCTCGACAGTGCAGCCTAGGCGGAGTAGTCGAACGCAGATTCACTGAGCGCTCAACACAGACAGCATCGTCAGAAGGAAAGTTGATAAAATAAATTACAAATGTTGTATTGTTCGATACATATGCGTACCGAACCGAAAGCACTGTATCGAACGGTTCAATATCGATACGAATATCGTTGCACCCCTAGTATTTATATAAAAAGTGAATTAAAACTGGTAATTGGAGCTGGTTAGTTAGTGAGATCGCTCATTACTCTGACCTGAAGTCACTGCTCTCGTAGGGACGTTTGTGCCCCAGTGGCTGGTGGCTCACACACTGGCCTGGTAGCCATTGATAGTCAACAGCCTGTGATGGGTATGTTTTCTGAATAAAACGTTTAGTGGTGTGCAGACACTCTGCGATTTTTGGCCCATTGTGAGCCGATTTTTCAGTCGTGCGACCGTTTTGGTGATCGGTGAGTTTGGCCTTCATCGTGCGTCGTGTAGTATACGCCGGGTAACGAGAAGCGATTAACACCTCACGACCAGCTCCCGATCATCAATCGCTTGGTCGTGAGGATTTCAAACCGTCGTGAGGGTGTCACCGCAACTGCTCACACTGCGCACGTGCAAAGACATAAACGTCGCCTTTGTAACAGGGACTCAGCCAGCAGAGCCACTCCCTCCACGGTCAGGACCAATAAGATCATGAGCAGCTCCTGACAGGATACAAGATTTATCATTTTGTGCCTGCAAAACTTCTCCTGTTTGAGGTGAATATTTCTCTGTAATGAGGAGCAAACGTTCTGTGGAATTTGTGTGTGAATGTGTGAAAATGGAAAGCGTGCTCCTAAAACGTGTCCAGGGTCAAATGTGAACCTTGTTACTCATTAGATGAGCTCTGAATATTACCAGGCTGTGCTCAGAGTGTGACCTTAACCTGCCACGTTCTCAGAAACTCTTTCGTTTAGCTACACAAGCTTTATAGCTTTTTATGCACCGTGTTTAAGCTACAGCTTAGTAAACCTATCAGGAACAGATCAGTTACATCTGTAGGCTGATCCATTTCATCAATAGAAATAATTCCACTCTGATCGGCATAGAAACTCATTCCCAGAGGACAATCCTAACGTTTACATTTATAAATGACAAACTGCGTCTGCCACATCAGAAGCAAACAGGAACATCAGTCTGTACATTTATTTATCTCCTCGCACTGATCTAATGGCAACGTGAAGGATTTCCTGTAGAAGCTGTGCCTCATTGTACTCTTGGAGTTGTTTTTCTCAGAAAGTAATTAAAGGCTGATCTGCACCACTAAACTTACATGTCATATGTGTGTGTTGTTAAGTGTGTATTCTTCATACACAGCCCTAGAAAAGTGTTTACTCAACATCTATAAATGTAATGCGTCTAAGTCAATGAAAGCAGCGTAGTCAAAAACGCCACACCTCCTCCTCCAACTTGACGACTTTGGCCTGGGCGTTGTTCAGCGCCTGGTCTCTGATCTCGATGTGCCTTCTCTGGTCCTCCGTGGTCGAGCGCAGTGCGTTCAGCTCCATCTCCAGCTTCTCCTTCTCACGCAGCGTCTCTTTGTCTGAGCGCACAGAAGGACATGAAACACTGAACACTGTCCTCACCACAGCAGACCTCAGATACACACTCAATGACACATAAATGACTGACAGTTAACATTTGATGCCACACTAAACACAATTATGTCAAACATGGATCAGCCCAACATCTTATGTACATTTTATATTTGTATAATCTTATATAAAATGATAACTCGTTTTAATTATCACTTTCTTTCTTTGTTATGACAAGAAAACCATCCAGCTTAAGATAAACTCCTGACATGATACGACTGGTTAGAGCGTGCACTGTCCTCTGATCAGCTGAACTCTGTTTCACAGCTTCACCAAGTGAGGCGACAGCACTGAAGTTTCCAGAAGCTTCCTTATGAGTGATCGTTGGTGTTGTTGCTATGATGATCACACGAACTTTAAGGATGCACCGTCAAGCACTGAGAAAACGCAACATGTGAGTCTAACGAACACGTTCAAGCGTCCACTAGAAACGTAGTCAGTGAGCGCCAGGCTCCAAGCGCACATCTGTCAGCTGACAGTGTTTGCTGGCTCGTCCACAGAGAAACCCAACAAACCCGAGTAAAGTGAACAGGAGTCACTACTTTTGCACGTCCGTCGTTGTCTCTGTGTTCGGATACGCCCCAACCGAGGCAGGCACAGCAGTAGCAAGCCCCTCCCACAGATAAGGGGCTGATTCAGTACAGCATGAAAGGGACGGTTTCACAACAAAACAGGAACAACACACATTTCTCAACTTCACACAAAGGAGTGATGTCAGTGTATTTGTCAGAAAGAAAGGCTCGACACACTTTGATATGAACCCTGTCAGCGCGAAACCTGACAGGTCTCAGACAAACGCGCTTTAAATGAAGTCCACATAACGTCCCAAACAAGAATAATAACACTTTACACACAAACTGCTTCCTGACAGTTAGACAACCGATAAAATGAGGAAGGTTCACAGAATTTGTGAGGCTGTCTCTGATGTGCCAGGTTGAATTTCACAGTTTGTATCATGTTCTTAATTATTTTGAAGTTAATTGTGAGTCCAGAAACCCCAAAAGTAAAAAACAAAATAAAAACTTAGCAGGTCGAGTTTCTGCCCCGAATAATCACCTCGCTCTACTTTTTAATATCCAAACAGGGAACGCCGGGAATGCTGTAACAGTTCTTTCAGCACTGTGTGCTGTGATTCTTGTGCTGCCTGTTAATCATCTCAGCTGGAGTAGACTGGACCTCTTTTATTTAATGCGAGTCCTTTATGAGATGATTGAAGGTGGCTGCCATTAAAACCTGGTGACTTGCAGCATTGCCGTGTGAGCTCCATGGACTGCTAAAGATAATGTCGAATGAGTGAAAGCTGAGTGTGTTTGTGGCACCGATGAAGTGTAAAACACTGCTTTCACATCGGGGACATGCTGATGGTTTGACCACCAGCGAGTAGGGATGGGTATCGTTTAGGTTTTATCCGATACCGGTGCCAAATCGGTACTTTTGAAACGGTGCCGGTGCTCAAACGGTGCTCAAACCGGTGCTTAAAGAATGGAGAACACAAAATTGGTCCAAAAACCTCTCATGTTCAGCTGGTTTTTTGTAAAAAGATAACAATGTTAGCCTTTTCTGCAGCTATGGGGCATATATGGTATCACTCTTGGCTGGAAGCAGTGCTTAAACAATGGAAAAAACACAAACTTTGTCCAAAAACCTCTCATGTTTAGCTGTTTTCCTCTTTTTCTTTGGTCATTTTAGCCTTTTTGGCCAGGGTGAAGGGAGTATCTGCCATCAAACAAGAAGACAGCCGCATGTAGCTATGATGATGTTTGCTAATTCACCTTACATGCATTAATGTAATAACGTGGTTAGCCTACTCAACGTAAATTACACACGAACAACATTAAGCTACTCACACAGAGAAGAACGGCTGCTGCTGCCACCATCATCCTCATCATTTCTTCTACACTGGCAGGGCTAGGGGCCAGGACTCTCCTTTTCGTGTTTTTGGGGGATGTTGCATAACAGGCAACCCACCCGCAGTAGATGTGCTCGGTGTGAGGTCTCGCAGCAAGCTATCAAATACGGCGCATTTCTCGGCTTTTAAAAAAAACGCTATGCGTCGCCAGCTGTTTCATCAGATTTGAGGTGTTACCTCCTTTGACAGTATCACAGTATCAGCTTAAAGCACTTGTTGCTGCTGAGTTTGCATCTTTTGCTGTGAAGTACAGCCAGACTTTGACCGCTTCGCCTTGGACATTTTTAATCTGTAGCTCTGCTCTAAAAGAACGTACGTACCTGGCCCCGCCTACTATCCTTGGAAACGTAAAATGATTGGCTAGAATCTAAAGTGTATCACAGCTCAGGGAAAAAAAAGCACCGAAATAAAGCACCGAAATGTGCGCTGCTTTTCGGTCTGGTTACTACCGTTTATGTCAGAACCGGTGCCATCATGGCACCGGACACCGGTACCCATCCCTACCAGCGAGGGTCCGCAGGTTACGGCCCTTCATTTGGACTGTTTAATGAAAAAACTTACTGATACAGGTTGATGACAGAAAATAATCTGAGATGCTCACCTACATGGAACAGCTGAGTGTCAGACACAGTCTGTCCAGCTCAACAAGCAAGTCGTCCCGACATAAAAGAGTTGACAAAACTATTGTCTGCTTAGTTTCCATGTGGACACCAACAGGCAACAGTGATGTGCATCATCCTCTAATAGCCTGCATTCTGCTGACAGGTGTTATATTAGAAAATAATAATAATAACTCGTCATTATTCCTCAGGAAGGTTGTTGGTTTGATGCTGTCTATGTGTGGCACTTACTCTGTGTCAGGAGCTGGGAGATGGTTTTGCGGTTGTCCTCCGAGCCGTCACACTCCTTAGCAGCGAGCTGCTTATTAGCGGTTTCCATGCGCTCTTAAAAACAACAGCACATAACACAAAATCTTGGTGCCTGGGTATACACACATACAGCACAATGCATTTCAATGACACTGGTATGACGTTATCATTGTGCCTCTATTCTGAGCGCATGTAAAAAAACAAAAGAAAAAAACCAACAACACGCAAAAAATTATTTGGAGGGAAGAAAAGTTTAATGTCTCAATGCAAGAAATGTATTCCAGTTAGGGCTGGGCCATATCATACCGTCCACGGTAATACCGGTGTAATGTTGGGCAACGATAAGAAAATGAAATATGGCGATAGAGTATGGGTAAAACGCACATGCACAGTGCCTTTGTTTTCATACGCACATGGAAGGAAAAAGCATGGCGGCGACGGAGAATAAGAAGGGCGAAAGTGGATCGTTGAATGAAACGATGAACCTGAACTGGTTTGTAAAAATGCTGCAGCTTCACTGGTGGAACTGGTTTAGCTTTGGTCCGTCAGATACACAACAAAGCACTATTTTTGGTAGCGCATGCTAGCGGGCCGTCGTTATTACCGTGTTGTTTGGAAAATACGGCGCACTTAAAATCAATCCTTTGATTTTTCTGAAAGTCGACAGAGCCCCGTATAATCCCGTGTGCCTTATGTATGAACTCTGGTTGTGTTTACTGACCTCGAAACGATTTTATGTGCACGGCGCTCGAAAATCTGTCACATGTTTCAGTACGACTTTGCTGAGCTACGAAGCCGCACCGCTTGATGGATTGTGGGAGCATTACGGCTATCGTAGGCGGAGCCTCGCGGAGTGATACGTGCTGTGCTTCAGCATAATGTTACCGTATTGTGTGTGTATAACCTCTTTTTAAGTTGTGTGGATGTTATACATGGTTATGCTGAGGATATGTCGGCCAGTTTCCACTGGAAATGCCTTTTGGTTAAACTGTCAATGCACTGTTACATTTTTACATAACTTTAATGCACATAAAAAACAGCTGCTTGTTTAAGTGAAAATATATTAGTATAGTGTCAATTATATCGTCAGTTATATCGTTATCGCAAATTTTCAAATGTATATCGTGATAAATATTTTTGGTCATGTCACCCTGCTCTAATTCCAGTGTTTGCTATTATCCACACACACACAATAACAGCCGCTCTCGCTCAGTTGTTGGTATTTGCGCTTGCTCAGATCTCTGCTCCCTGCACGCTCAACTCTCCGTACACCGTCATAAGTGTGCCACAAAACCAACCAATTACAGACTTGGATGCAAATATTCTGATTGGCTGTAACGGTCTCCAATCAGCTCGCTAGCTACTGCATTCCGGAAACACTGTCCAGAATGTAGCTAAATCCATTTTCGGTTAGGATGTTTCATTATTTAATTTTAAAATATATAAGGTTACATGGAGATATAAAAATTTGTTTATAGGCAATTCTTCTAGAGTTAAATAGTGGGGAAGGAAATGCAGGAGACTGACAAAACACAAATATGCCCAAAACACCAAATTCGCCCGAGACATAAACAACTCATCAGCAAAAGCTAGCAATGTTGCAACGCAAGCTAACACGAACCCTGGAGCCCCGAATGATTTGGTGAGCGCTACAGAATCACTCAGGTCGGAACTGAAAGAGGATCACGACAGTCTACAAAAGGATATTAATTCTCTACACCAAGAAATGGGCAACAAACTGGACAAAACAACTGAAGAAATGAAAGGAGTATCAGAGAGAGTGGCCACAGGTGGGGAAATGAGGGCGCGACTGTGGAGCTGAGCGGAGCGCTCACCGTATTCAAAACAAGCTGATCGAGGAGGGACAGTACCTGACTTTTTGGAGTTGGGGAAGAAGAGGAAGGGACGTTTTCAAACACCCTACACAAGAATATGAATCCACTGAGAGGACCAGGCCGTGTATACAGCACCGCACATGAAGCCAGCCTCAAGCTGCACAGTTTTGATTACTTCTCCACTCGGTGAGCGCTTCGCTCAGCTCCACAGTCGGCATTTTTGCCACCATTGCTATACAACACGCAATGTCACAGCCGCTTCAATTCATTAGAAGAGAGAAGCGGCACCAACAGCAGGAGTAAAGGCGGTGGACAATTAGGATCCTCTCCTTATGGAAGAGACAGGACACAGGTGATATTTCTACATGAAACATGTCAAAAAGGTTTGGATATACAAATTCCATCTTCAGCTCACATAAGAATAGCAGGAGAGGAGGTGCAACTACCCTGATATCAAGCAATGTTAATGTTGAAAAGATTGAGGAAGATGAGGATCAAGAAGGCAGATATGCAACTGCGAAAGGAAAGAGTGTCACAGTAGCTCGTGTGTATGCACCTCCAGAGGGGGACACACATTTGACAAGATTACCACCAAGTGTGACGGAAATTCCTGATGTGGACTGGAATACGACTTTAACAATATCGAGGACACAACAAGCTTTAAACAAAATAGAGAAATAATAAATCATTCTTATAAAAGAGACGGGGCTCTGCAGAGGGACGCACACCCACCAAAGCATGGTGGTGGCAGTAAAATGGGAACAGCAGACATATCTGACCATAATGCTATTTATTTAACTATGCATCAAAATAAACAGACGAACATTATGGAAAATGGCGTGTTTAACAAAAAAAAAAGAAATCCAGGACTGCAGAGAGAACAGACAATAACATAGGACACAGTTAAGGTAGCAAAATGTCAAAATTTCTACACTGCTTTAAAACTCAGCATGACCCGTCTGAACTGGTGGATGAAAAAGAAATTGTAGATTATTTTGCTGGATTAGACGTCCCCTCTGTAGGAACCTTTCCAGTGACACCTTAACCTCACTGATCACTAAAGCAAAGCGTTATAAGGCTGTACCATTTGTTTGGCTACCCCAGTGAATGGTACAGCTAGCCCCCCTTTACTGGATTCATCTGTCCTTTTGGGGACAGATCCAAGTCCATCCAACCGATCCCGTATTTCTGTAAACGCTGGGAGCTGAGACGGGGTACAGCTGTTACAGGTCATCATTACATTTGAAGTCATTTGAGGAATGTTGGTCATGTTCTTCACTGTTTCTCACCTCTGAGGTCTCTGTTGAAGTCATGCAGCCGGCGCACCTCCAGCTCCAACTTGTTCCTCATAGTTTTCTCCAGGGCCTCCCTCTTGGAGGAAGACTTTGCCAGGTTTTCATAGGCCTCTGAGACCAGCTGGATCTCCATTTCCAGCTGTTCACAGATACAGAAAGAGTGAAACTGTATACCAGTTACTGGTCCAAACTGGCCTTACCAACAACACCACTGTTCTATTGTCTGTTAGCGCTTTGAAACACATTTCAACCAAACTGTTCAGGAACGCATGAAGAAAACAGATTATAACCAAAAACATCTTCTTCACACAGTGCTGCACTTGTCTTGCTGTTAGGCTGAACGTGTCAGCATCAGGTTTGAAGGAGTACTCTGGTTTCAAACAGGTCAAAGGTCATGTTGAACACTAACATCTGAAACTTAGTGGGCAACACTGTCTGCACATGTATCTAAACAGATGACTGCTAAACTTCTTACCTTGTGTAATTTAGTGACTTTCTCGCGACAGGACTCCATTTCCTGCCTCAACATCCTGTTTTCGTCTGTCAGTGTATCTACCATCTGCTGGGCACGGGCCATCATTGCAAAGGGCTCCCCCTGCAGGTGAGTGTAGGACTGTGAAAGGGGGAAAGGTCCAGAATGGACCGACAGCTGCGGTTGGGAAGGTCCTTGGAATGGCGGCTGCTGCTGCTGCTGATGATGATGCTGCTGCTGCTGCTGATGATGATGATACAGATGGGGAGGCTGCTGCTGCTGCTGCTGATGATGATGATGATGGTGCATCCTTGGTGTGGAGCCATAGGGATCTGGACAAAAACCATGACTCCTCTGTGGTGGGTGAAGCGACCCTGAGGTAAAAGACTCTGCCAACTGGTGGGAGCCGGTACTATGTGGACTACGAGGGACCGCCGTGAGTAAGGGCTCTCCCTGGTTCTGGGGTTGCTGATGAGGGAAGGAAGGATGAGAGGAGTGGGAGGCACTAAGGATGTTGCTAAGGATTGAGGACTGAGTGCGCGATAAAGAGCCCACTGAGGTGACAGAGGAGGTGGGACTGTGCTGTTGAAGGGGTCGCTGGGTGTGAACTAAGCCTTCCTTACTGGACCTGCAGAAAGCATGGTTACACATCTGTAAGTCAGTTGTTTTTGCACACTGTTGAACATTTATTAGCATACAGTTCGCTGAAACAGACACAGCATGTGTCCACAGCTATTTTATTGACATTTTTTTCATTTTCATTTGAGCCCAAATGATTTGCTCCAATCACATTTTAACAGTAAACAAACAGTAAACAAACAGCGCCTTTCTAGTCTAGCTGACCACACAAAAGCTCACATTTAACCTGTGTCACACACACACACACACACACACACACACACACACACACACACACACACACCTGCCATGTTTGCAGCAGCAGAAAGTCCCCACAGTCACACACAGAGGTAGAAACATGTTGCTGTTTAAGGCTACAGGACGAATTCACTGCATTGAGATTTGTGGTTGAGACCGTTTCTTCTTTGTAAGTGAGCAAACTTCAAATTTCAGCAGGAGGTCAAATAATAATTTCCCCCAGCATGCACACTAGTTGCATTTACATACAGACTAAGGCTTTTTATCACGTGTCCTGTCTGATTCATTGGTTTGTCTGCTTGGGTGATGTGTGACTTGTTTCTGAGTAACATGGGAACACACCAGCTTCAGCTGAGTTTGTTCAGAAAATATCTTTTGTCTTCAAAGGAATGACATCAGACCACAGCAGGTCATGTCGTAGCACGTCCTGCCCTGACAATTAAAATCTGGTTGTATTCATGACTGTTTAAATCCAGTTTGCTCTGAGGTAAGTGCTAAACAGGCCCAACAGGATCCGTCTTTGCATCCAAGAAACCAGGGTCGGTTTTTGTTTTTCTACCTTCTGCTTGGAGAATTTTTACCCCGATGAAAACTAAAATCTTGTTTTTTACCGACTGATAATTGTTTATTTGACTTTAGTTTAGCCGTGGAATTGAAAGCACAGCTGCATGGTTAGCATAGGAGTGCTGAATAATCCCAAACTAGAGGTTTCTGATCCATTTAACAGCTGAGTAGAGTGTTGTGCTAAAGGAAGGAAGGAAGGAAGGACTCGGATATGTTGAGGTAGAGACAAAGTGTATGAATGCACACATACAAACACACACAGGCTCAGAGGATTGGGACGCTCATCTGTAACCGGAAGGTTGCCGGTTCAATCCCCAGCTCTCTCTGTCCTGCTTGTTGTGTCCTTGGGCAAGACTCTTCACCTACCGCCTGCTGGTGTTGGCCAGAGGGGCCGATGGCGCAATATGGCAGCCTGGCTTCTGTCAGTCTGCCCCAGGGCAGCTGTGGCTACAACCGTAGCTGCCTCCACCAGTGTGTGAATGTGAGAGTGGAATTGTAAAGCGCTTTGGGTGCCTTATTATTTTTACTTCTAATTTATTTGTTGAACACACTAAGTGATAACTCAGTGTAAGCTGAGAAAAGTAAATCAGTCTCAGCTCATCAATATTTCTGGGACGTCTTGATCAACGCCTGTTCAGCTCACAGACGCCGCAGCTCCACGCTTTGAAGCTGCCATTCCCAAACCTAAAACGGATCTTTCTCCAATCATTCTGGTGCTGACTGACATGGGAGTCCTAGGCCACGGTCCTCGTGGACTGCTGCCTTCGCATGCTTCTGTAAAAACTCCCTCCACCATACTACACAATTGGGTTGTGTAAACGGCCTGTATTTATATAGCGCTTTACTAGTCCCTAAGGACCCCAAAGCGCTTTACACATCCAGTCACACACACATTCACACACTGGTGATGGCAGCTACATTGTAGCCACAGCCACCCTGGGGCGCACTGACAGAGGCGAGGCTGCCGAACACTGGCGCCACCGGGCCCTCTGACCACCACCAGTAGGCAACGGGTGAAGCGTCTTGCCCAAGGACACAACGACCGAGACTGTCCAAGCCGGGGCTCGAATCGGCAACCTTCCGATTACAAGGCGAACTCCCAACTCTTGAGCCACGAGTATAAGGTAGTATTAGGATATTTTGGTGTACTTTTATTTTTTCTCTAGTTGTTTGCCGAAAGATTAAACTTGTGTTTGAGCTGTAAACAGCACAGAGTCACAGCAGAGCTGGAGAACACCGAGGTTTTTGATGAACAAGGAAAAGACCACTTGTCACTTTTTAAGATCCGGGAATGGTTCAACAACCAATACTTTAACCAATACTACACCTTTATTGGAATAGTAACTACTGTAGAAGTCTGTTTTCCAGCCTACTGAACACAAGTGTGCTGAAAGTTGTAGCTCATTTGTATTTTCCTATAACTGCGTGAGGGCGTGCTCCTTACCTGAACGAGCCGTACTCTGGTGGGGGTTGGTATCGGACATGAGGCACTTCCCTCGAGTGTTCCCTTCCTCTTTGCTCCTGGTAAAAATGGCCTCCCGACTCCTGCTGCTTGGTAGGAGAACCCATACCTTTGAATGGGTAGTCAGGAGGTGGGCCACGATGCTGCGTCTTGTATAAGTCACCAGCTGGCCCTGGAGGGGGCAGCTGGGGAGAAAGTGGGGCGCTAGTGACAGGAGCGTGAGCTTTCACGCCACTGGTGGCCAATGAGAGCTGCATAAGTCGCTCACTAAGAGACCGAACGTGTCCTTGCTTCAGGTCCTTCAGCCCATCGTCCTGGTGGACCTTCCCCATGCCGCTAACTCGCTGCACCGTGGGGCGCCCCTCAGTGCGCACCTTGGCGCTGTTCACCCCTGTGACATAGAAGGCGGCGCCCACAGACGCTTGTAGAGGAGGCTGCTGGGCCTGGTTATTCTGCTGTTGAGGTTGAGGAGGGGGGCCGTGGCCCCGAAAATATTGCGACTGCACTTTGGCCTCTTCATATGTAGGGAGGTCTTCAGAGTTTGGACACTGTCCTTGGCTGCTCCCTCCTCCGCTACTACCTCCTCCCCCTCCCCCTCCACTACTCCCACCTCCTCCTCCGGTTCTGGAGGAGCCCAGCTTCTCCAGGCCGCTGTCTGTCTGCAACTCCTGTCCCTGTGGCTCCTGCCGGGCAATGTGGGGGCTCATGGAATGATCATCAGATGGCCCAACCTGTCCCTGCACCGAGTATCCTCCTCCCCCTCCTGTTCCACCACTTCCTCCTCCACCTTGTTGTTGCTGGAGCACATAATTCCGGTTCATTTGTTCCTGTAAGAGACGCTGCAGGACTGTGCTGCCGCCGCCTCCTACACTACTGCTGCTGTTTGAGGACTCCTCGGCTGCGGCCCTCATCTCCACCTCGCGCTGGCCACAAACCTCGTGGAAGGATAAGCTTCGCCCACGGTCGATATTCCCTGAGAGGAGAAGGGAAAGTGCCACAGTGAGTACAGACAGGAATGAGTTTAGTGGGTCAAGAGATCGACAGTCAAAGAAAGAGAAAGTAAAGTTGATACGAGAGGAAAGAAATAACGTTCAGGTCAGACAGGAACAGGAAGCATCCATCACCACCACTGCCCCGTGCAAACAACAGAACACAAGTGGAGGAGGAACAATTCCTGAAAAACATTAGAAACCATTCACCCAAGCCCTCAACCCCCGATCACACGCTCAACTAAGGAGTTAAAACCACAGAAAGAAGACGGCGGCGGCCGTTGGGCATTTAACTGTAAACACTGTAAGAGTAACACTGTTACTGTTCACGTGCCCGTCTCAATAAGACACACAGGTCATTCTCCAATCAACGAGGGCTTTCTGCTCAAACTTATTTGCATTACAATTTCATGGTGCAAACGTTGAACAACAAGCTGTGAATGATTTGCTTTCAGATTTCATGCTGGATTGAGCAAATATGACAAATCTTCACACAAAAACAAAAATATCAGTAGACAGACCCGTTCAAATACAACACAATTCTAGAAACACTAGTTATAACTTGGAAAATAATCATTATGTGGATATTTTTTATATTTTCAAACCCCGGGTCACGTCCAAAGTCTTCAATTTGCCTGAAGGTGATATGATCCAAAGTTTGGATGATTCCTATGAAAATGTAACTTCATACTTCTATACGTTTTTTTATTCATTTATTTTTAAGTTTAAAATATGCCATTAAAAATGCAACAATTGCAGATATAAAGTGATATAAAAGGGTTTAAACTGCAAATGGCACAGGGTATTTGCTACCTTTCCTTGTCATTGTAAAGATTCTGAAAACAGTTTCTGAGATTCATTTGCAAATCCTGCAGGACATCCATGAAGGATCGCTGTTACCAGAGCAGTCCGTTTCATCTGCAAGTAGTGTCCCAACACGAAAAGATCAGTCCTAACGGGACAGTGTTCACTGCATGATTCACAATCATGTGGTCCTGTACAATATGTTACCAAGGCACCTACTCATTATGATATATTTACTGACTCTCAATATTTGGAAGCCTGCTATCCATCTCAGGAAAGACACCAGGGGTCTCCTCCTTTCTCTAGAAATTCGTGGATAAAAGAGGTCCAACACACTCGAGATATGCCCTCCACAGGAAAGCATGAATAATCAGTGTAAAGAAGTAAACATGAGCAGAAAAAAAACCATGATCCATAGGTACAAAAAGGTAACAGCACGCCATGATTCATGAAAATCACAGAGCAGGGTCAGAAGATGCTTGAATGCACAGTGTGCAACTTTCTCAGAGTCAGTCACTATAGACATTTCAGATGAGCTCAAGAACAGCGTGTTAGAGTTAAACAGGACTTGGGCTCAGCCTCTTAGCTGCAGTCAAACTCCTAATACTTCACCATACCGACAAATTTTGGGCAATTTCACACCGCTAACAAACCTGACTGTTCCAACAGGACTGCACAACAGTGCACAAAGTCTAAAAACACACTGATGTGGAAGAACCTGATTGGCCAGGACAGAGTCCTGACCTCAACCCAAAAGAACATGTTTGGGATGAATTCGAGTGGAGAGTGCGAGCCAGGTCGGGTCAGTGTCAGTGCCTGACCTTTGGGAAGAACGGTCAAAATTCCCACATCATATTAAACACTATGAATTAAGAATGGGACATCACTCAATTTCATGTGTGTGAGGGCAGACGAGCTAATACTTTTGACAATATAGTGTAGCAGGATAGGCACAAGTACCTGGGTATCCCACACTCCAGTGATGTCCATGATGATGCATCATCTGTGGGGCAAAATACCTGAAGAGGCTAAGACCAGCGCTGAGAAGCCAGACACTGTGCTGGTTGGCAAGGAGCAGAAAACTGCTTTGATAGAAGTGGCAATCACAGATAACAACTCCACCAAGGAGCAGCACAAGAGCCTTGAGAAGTACTAGTTGAGAAAACAACCTAAGCAGGTGTGGAAAGTCTAGACGAGTGCCGTTACCTCCCAACTGGGAAAAGTGGCTTTTCCCAGTTGGGAGTTTTCTTTTTTGAATACAATCATCTAATCTCAATATTGCTCACAGTATTTATAACTGGTAAAGCATGGAAACTGGTAGTGTCTCTTCTACTTTCTTCTTTGAAAGTAATGGTGGTAGGCAGGGAGCTTCCTGGTGCACGGTCACCACTTTCAGGCACAAGTTCTACAAAGCAGCAATAAACTGAGGGAAAGTATATCAAAGGATTTGCAGCAAAACATACACAGTTTTTCTGTTGCATTCAAATTAGTATGGTTTCACTGACAACACTGAATGTGATCCCTGTTCGATAGAGTAGAGAAAAGAAAATCATTACATCTAGTTTCTGTTATCCTTCTCATTCTCAAGGAGGAAGATGCTTTTTTCCGAAACATCTGTTGGCAAATAAAATATGAGACAAAAGGAGAAATAAGTTAGTGTTGGTGAGATGCCTGCACTTCAGCAAAATACATATACAACAAAACAAAAGAGTCAAAGTTAGAAACATTTGTATTCAACATATTAACGTTCCTGAGTCTGACAGCCTTCCTAAGCTATAACAGTGGCTCAATCCAATCTAATGTTATTTATATAGCACCAAATCACAACAACAGTCGCCTCAAGGTGCTTTATATTGTAAGGCAGACCCTACATACAGAGGCAAACCCAACAATCATATGACCCCCTATGAGCAAGCACTTTGGCGACAGTGGGAAGGAAAAACTCCATTTTAACAGGAAGAAACCTCCGGCTTCCTCAGACTGTGGTGCTGTCGTTTCGATTCATTTTACAGAGAATTTTTTGGGAACAAAACTCAAAAAGTACTTCTTATAAAGATGTATGTTCAGTAGCTACTTTTTCTATTATTCTAGAATTTAACAGTCAATGTCATTAACGAATATTAAAGCAACACAGAGGCAGCTTCCAATATCACGTACCACCTGGTTGCACTTTGGCATATCTACTTAATATCGAATGGCTGTTTTTCATGGTTCATTCACACAAGTGTGGATTCTGACATTTAATTTGAAAGCCTATCAGCGAATTGCTAATGTAACATAAATGAAGTTGTAAAAGTCATTTTTCACCCACATGTCACCTTGTAGTCTGAAGCTTGTGGCAGCTCCGACATGACTTTTCACATAAACATGTTTATACTTGAACGAACTAGACTGCATGTTTGTCAGTGTATGTTCTGTCATCCAGGTTATACTAGTTTAAGGAACATGGAAGTGACTGGATTTCTCTCATCCCAGAGGAACTGAAGAAGCCTCTTGGATGAGAGATGAAATGTTGTCAGGAAACTTAAAGACATCCAGTCAGTTTCTTTCAAAGCTCTTTAGACTAGACTGCGTTTAAACACGACAGAGAATTGCAGCTGTTAGCTGAATAACTTGGTTTGTTCACAGACACAGAAGGGCAATGTCAGCTTTCTATTGGAGGAGAGACTCTCCCCTCTTCATTAAATCCAAATTCCAGTTGATCATTCATTTCGTGCCAGATTATACCTTAGTCTAGTGTATTAGTATGAGATCAACTCTCAAAGGTTTCTAGAGCTATCAAAAGCAGAATGGGGAACAGGACGTCTGGTTGCACTGAACTACCACCCGTCTGTTTTCAAGAAATCTGACAGCAATAATAATCTAAATCTCAGATTTGGTTAGAGCTGAATCAGGTGACCTTGAATCCTCCTTTATTATAGTGCTATAGGTGGTGGGCAGCTCCTCATAATGGAATGAGTCCTCTGAGCACCACGTTCCACGTAACCGTTTTTCTCTACTTTCTCTTTGCCCCTCACCTCCCACGTGGCCCTGTAGACGGCTGCTTCTCCCAAGCCTGGCTCTGTCAGAGGGCCTTCCTGTTAGAAGGAACATGGTCAAAATGGTGACTTTATGCGGACTCAAAATCAGTGCAGCAGACACCAAGATTCAAGGTAGACTTGTTACATATGCGTGTTATTTTTGTCATATTCATTTCAATGGATCTTCCTGTTGCAATCTGCATTTTAGTTCGTTTGAAACATTTGACAACACAAGAAGAAAACATTGGTGTACACATACTGAATGACAGCCAAATCTGTTTCCTGTTTAAATACACACAAAGGATCTGGACAATGAACAAATATTGGATGACAAATCTAGAAACTGCTTATCTCTGGCATTGAAATCTTTTCAGGTTTTGGGAAAATATGTTTTAGGCACCAGAAATAAGCATGCATAGTAATTTAACTGCTCTTATTCTTACATGAAATACGCGCACCCATACTCCACTGCAGCACAGACATGTATAGTTCGAGCATACTTCAATATTGCCATTTCCTGCAATTGCAAACATGTTTTAAGAGGCAAACTGGCCGTTTCCTCATCAGCAGCAAGTGGTTAGGGTCTGTTGGGTCATCCGTTACTGGAGTCAGATGCCATTTAGACAAGAATCAGTGTTTATTGTGTGCACATTAAAATTGTGCACATTGTACGACAGGTAAGCAGCACACCATATCTTTTCACAGTGCTGCGGCCTAGCTTCAAATCAGCAATCCAAAGCGATCCACTCCCACATTAGTAACGGGGAGTTCATCGGGTGGAAGTCTGTCTTCTTGGCCAGTTTGTTCCAATGGTTTGCCTTTAGTGTTCCAGCAGATTATGCATCCTGACAGAAAGTTCCTCAGCGCCGAGTTAGCAGAAGGAATCCAATATTTCTGTTGCAGCTCTGAGAGCATATACAGTCTTCCACAGTGTCCAATCTTCTCGTGTGTGTCCTGCAGTGTGGTCATACGCACGTCCTTTGGGATAATGATTGGATGCTTCATATGTTCTGGCATCGCAGCAGCAGCGAGGCCACCTCCAACTCTCAATACTCCATCCAGAACCAAGCTGGAATTATAACTATAACAACTTTAATTTGTATAGTTTCAAATATTAATTTAATGTTGAATCTGCCAAATTTGACAAGAAGACGTCAAATTCACAAAAATGGGAAAAAAGCTGAAAACACAAAAAACAGCATACTCTAAGTGTCTAGAGTCGCCTTCAGCTTGTTATCATAATCCTGGGTTTGCCCATGGATCTCCTCTCAGTGTAACTCACCAAGAGATGTCCAGCTGAACCATTTCAGCTGACCCTGTTCTATAAAAATGTTCAACAGTCTTATGGCGGTTTGCAAGAAGCTTCCACAGCCCCGCACAGCGTTGTACCTCAGGCCATGGTACCGTCTGCCGGAGGGCAGGAGTCTGAACAGGCTGTGGTTGGGGTGTCCCCAAGTGGAAGCCCATCACTTGACTACGCCGAGAAATTCTGTCCATTAAAATAATAAAGAGGATGTGGGCCAAAGGGCAGCCCTGACGGAGTCCAACGCATTGGGAACAAGTCCGACTTGTTCCTGGTAATGCAAACCAAGTTCTTGAAACAGCTGTACAAGAACCAACAACAAGGGTCCAGACACTCCACGCAGCACGTTCCATAGAACATGACAAACGTAACAAAATTTTGCTAACGCCAAGATCAGAGTTTATGTGGAAAAATGAATAAAATCTTATTCAGGACAGGATTTTTGAGGATTTGTTTCTGTAAACAACTTTGACACCAGTGTCTGGGGATATAACCAAAATAACAGTTGTCTCAAGATGTTTATTTTGCAAGGCGAATAAAGAAAACCCAACAATCACATGACCCCTCATGAACAAGCACTATGGCGATAGTGGGAAGGAAAAACTCCCTTTTAACAGGAAGAAACCTCCAGCAGAACCAGGCTCAGGGACAGGGGGGCAGCCACCTACCACGTGTAGTTGGGGTGGGGAGACAGGGCAAAGACACGCTGTGGAAGAGAGCTGGAGATTAATAATAACTAATGATTAAACGCAGAGTGGCGTATAAACACACAGTGAGTGAAGAAGAAACACTTTGTGCATCATGTGACGACCCCAGCAGCTTAGATTTACTGCACTGTTCCAGACATAACTAAATGCTTGGTCCAAAAAGGAACGTTTAAGTCCTTAAAGTAGAGTGTGTATCGGTCACCCTGAATTCAAACTGTGAGCTGGTTCCACAGAAGAGAGGCCCTGAAGCTGAAGGCTGCCTCCCATACTGTAGTCAGCAGCCTCCCGTACTGTTCCCATAAAAGCCCTAGGAACCACTAGTAAGCCCATAGTCTGAGAGCAAAGTGCTCCAATGGAGTAAAAGAGTACTACGAGGTTTTTCAGATAAGATGGGGCCTGATCATTCAAGACCTCGTGTCTCATCACTAAATATTGTAGCAGCCAGCAACCATTGGTGCTTCAAGGCACCAATTTGAGGACACCTTGTATATACCTCTGCGATGCACTGGAAATTTTCATGTCCACTGAAGCACTGTAGACTCAATAACTACCAATCACCTGGCATTATCTAAAATATCAGGAATTTAATAGTCCAGTCATTACTTGGCTCGACAGAAAAAAAGAGGAAGAAATCCCTAAAACAGTAAACCAGTGGGTGAAAGTGCTCAATGAGTACAAACTCCAAATTATTAAGGTGGCATGCCTGTGACCCTGACTTTAAGTCACCATTACAAGACAGAAGATATGTACAGTGGGCTCACTCTAGTATTACATCTACTTGTTCAATGACCAAAACATTAAGGGTCTCTGTCCGATTGAAGTTCCTCATGTTATCCAGATATTCATGGATGCTTATAGTTTCGGGAACAGCAATGGTCTAGTAAGTAAGCTGTACCAGAGTAAGGTTATAATGAATAAGGACTCTACAAACCATGTTAATGGGAAAAAGAAGCAACTCTCAAACCTGGAGGGACTTTTGTTGGAAAAAGCAGATCCGCTTCTTTATCACTCCCAAGGAAAAGTCAAAGCAGAACTCAGCTGGCTCTTCATGCTCATCATATCCACCAGCCACATATCCCATATGGAAGGATGTTGCTGCAATTATTTCCCAAACCCTGGGTATCTTGGTTTATACAAGCTTTGGGTCTCCAGATCTCAGGTATATCCCGGAAAATATGGGTAAATATGCCTACCTTCTGAAAGTAAATGGACTGATTCTTATCTACTCTCCTGGGGTACTCAAAGTATTAAAATAATAGAAGAAAGTGAATGTTGTATTAAGTACTCACTAACATTACCACTTGGATGGACGCGTCGGAGAGCAACTTGGGGTCAATATCTTGCCCAAGGATATTTGGCATGCGAGGGATCAAACCACCAACCTTCCAGTCAGCAGATGACCTGCTCTACCTCCTGATGTACAGACACCCTGTCATGTTTGCAGCAAAATTACAAAATGTTGGCTTCAGAAGCACCCCCCACAAATTTTATTAACATAATTAAACACCTTCATTTATTAGACCAAATGACTCCATCTGTTTACAAAAGGATTTGGGAGAAAAGCGATGGAAAAAAATTCCTATCTTGCCGGCACAACCGACCATTAACAACACCTGTTGACATACATGAGAGCAAAGACATAATCCAACTGATGCTACTGTAACACCCATGACCTCTTGTTTTGTTGGTTCTTATATCCTTTGTTCATGCAATGAAAGTGGAAACATGAACTTAAATCAAAAGTTAAAATACACTTATGTTTAAAATAATGTTGAAAAATAAGGAATCCATGTTTATTTAGTAAGCCTCCATTCTCCTGATGTTCTCTGACTGTTTACATCGTGCTAAATTATATTACAGAGTCCAGCGTATGCATTCAGTTTAGCACATTTGATACATGTACTGGCTAAAAGTGTTAATAGTTTCAGATGTAATGCTTCAGAGATCCCTGCTAGAGTGAAGCCTTCAGAAAAAATACATGCAACATTTTTCTTCCCACCTGTTGGTCTCTGCTGCATGGCAGTAAAGCGCTGATTTTATCTCTACAGCTCAAACCTGAATTCAGCTTCTGTCCAGACCTTTTCTTTGTTTTTAAAATGATATCATACCTGTGTGGCTCAAAGAATCCTTCCTTATAAAGCAATCCCAGTGAAAAAAATGTCTGTTCCACTCACAGCGATGTGTACCTGGGTTTTGAAGGTTTGAAACAACGCACCTCTTTTCCCGTTTCTTCCCACACTCTGACAGGTGGAGCTCGGAGGTGGACCTGGCAACTATTCAGCTCCAAGCCACACCTTCATACCTGTGCACTAGTGTAATTGCTTAACCAGCATTGACTGTCAACCGTCTCTGTGATAAGTGTTTCAGACTCTATGAACAACAGGATGGACTGTGGGATCACATTTTTCCTCCTGTTGTCTTTAAAACTATAGAAAGACAAAATAGTGGGAGTGCTTTCATACTGCAGATGCCTTTCCTGGTTAAATGTACGCACTGCACTTTATTGCACATGTATTTACTCGGTCTAAGATAAAGCATGAAAATATTCAGGACTTGAAAAATAAAACCCATGATGATTCTAATAAAATAAATAAGAGTCAAGAACAATGTGTAGACTTGTCCTCGAGACGGCTCATGCAAACATGGAAACCACATTTCATGCTTCTGTCACCTGAGCTCAGCACAGTATAACATGCAACACTTCTTTAAAGATCTGTGGAGCACCAACATCCACTCACACATCTGATATTAAGTGAAGACCACCAAGATGTTTATGTGGAACTGTCTGAAGGCAGACGTCCTTATTCTGGACTTTCTATATCAGTATAACAGAAGAGTGCTGACTCAGTGTCCGTCGTTCATGTTGCAGATGTTTCTTAAGATCAGTGCAGATTGTTCACGACACATAAAATGAAAGAAGCAAGCAGAATGATGCTGAAGCAACCGCAGATATTTAAACTGTCAGATACAATATTCAAGAATCAGGTACAACACACGGGTGCAGTACGTGCTGGGGTATGTGGCTGGTGAAAACAAGATATAGCACATTAAAGGTTGGAGCCAGCCTTTTCTGATCTTGGAAGCTAAGCAGGGTGAGGCCTGGTTAGCACGAGGATAACAGAGGATAACGGGGGTAAACGGTATGTTGGGGGTGTAACCAGCTGTAAGTCGGACTGTGATCCCAGTCAATCAGCAAACTGTTGACATGTTAGCAAACTGGCTGCTACGGCTGATAAAACAACAGCAGCAGTGAAAATAAACGTCACAGTTTAACACGGAGTTTGTCTACACACAAATGATCAGGAGCAAAAGGTCGTAACCACGAGAACGAGCTCTGGTGCAGGGAAAACATTTTTCTAGCAGTGCTTCTTACTGTCATAACCATTCAGACCTTTACAGGGAAACGCTAGCTCGGTGCTCCATCAAACCACTGATCAGCAAACCTGTGAGCTTCTCCCATCCTCCACTGTTTGGTTTACTCAAGTCTACAGTAAAGATACAGGAGTTACATTACAATGTGACCTCTGACCTCACTTCCTTTAGGTTCTGTTTAGTTAAACTATGCAGAACTCTGACATTTCTAGCATGAAAACCAATGAGGAGTTTATTTTAAAGGACCTGTATTTTTCTACTGCTGATTATTAAAACAAAACGATGTCTCATCCAATTACTCGAAAAAGAAATGGAATACTTGTTTACTAAAATAATCAAAAGCTGCCGCTCGCGTCCAAACCGTCTCAGCCTCTGTCCTGTGCATCCTGCTCACTCGCAGTGAAAACTTGAACATCTCCTGTCTTTTTGATCTAAACACCATTTTGTAAATCTTCCCATTTTCTGAGCTGCGATCCTTCAGTCACAAATCCACCCGGCTGCTGGTCTCTACCTCTGCCGACCTCTCAACCCCAGGGATTAAAGTCATCTACCTTCACTACTTCTGCTAGTTGCCGGTTCAGTGTCACACTTGGGAACAATGCTTGTGTGACTGCGCTGTGCCAAGTGTACAGTTTGGTGGAGCGAGGATCATGGTGCGGGGCTGTTTCACAGGAGCTGAGCCCGGCCCCTTCAGTTAAAGGAACTCTTACCCCAACATTAGACATTAGCATGGACTGCCCCTTTCACCTCAAGCTGAACTCCAAATTTTGGAGCAGCAAATGTCTTTCGTTGAAGAGTGCTGTTAACAAATATCTTCAAATCAAAAGAAAGGCCCAGTGACTGTACAGCTACACCTTCTATTCCAGGGATGTCCAACTCCAGCTGTAGGCCAGGAACACCGGTGTCCTGCAGGTTTTAGATCTCACCCTGGGTCAACACACCTGAATCAAATGATTAGCTCATTACCAGGTCTCTGGAGAACTTCAAAACATGGTCAGGAGGTCACTTAGCAATTTAAATCAGCTGTGTTGGATCAAGGACACATGTAAAACCTGCAGGACACCGGCCCTCGAGGCCTGCAGTTGGAGTCTTTGTGTTTAATGGCAATTCAAGCTTATTTAAAAGCTACAATTTCAAATATTTTACAAATACAAGTTAATCTAAATCATTAAACTCAATCTTGTTTAGTCTTAAATTAAATGAGAATTATCAGAATTTAGTCTGCGTGTGTCAACAGAGAAACTAAAGCCATGATGCTGTGTGGAAATGCCGAACCCCCTGTAAGGGTTGGGGCAGGCTCGTGGGACACGGCTCGTGCCCAATTTGGATAAACAGTTGGGAAAATGAATGGATGGATTTCCCAATTAAAATCACTCTATGGCTTTTTGCATAGAGTGAGTTTTCTTGTTTATCTGGTCAGTTAAAGATTTCCAGTTTAGTTTCTGTTACTCACTCTGAGGTCCAAACGTCACATACGCAGATTACTGTGCCTGTGATAACTGACAGTACACCGCTGTGAATGCAAAACAACTGTTGAGTCATCCACTTCAGACTGACCCACTCCAAGGACCCCACGTTCACATTCAAATGTCACACAGAGCTAACTGGAGTCCTACTGATAAGGCCAGGATGCAGTAAAGGCTACACCCACCTACGCGTCACGCTGTCAGTGAATTGGCACTGATTATTGAAGTTAATTCAAAGCACACATGACTGAGTCCGAAGCCAATCCAAGCTTCACGAACGACGCGCTGAAAGTCTGGTTTTTCTCAGCCGTTTAGTTTGGTGCCGTAAAATGACAACAGCAGGACTGAAACAGTGTGACAAAGATAAGCGGAGCATCCGGTTGATGTGCGCGCACACACGTAAATGATTTACCTGAAGAACCTGGTTTACTTTCCGAGCCCGTGAGTTCAGTGAAACATCCTTTTGTTCGCTCCCTGCTGCTCTGTCGTCTCCTCGGCACCAACTCTCCTGAAGTTACGAAACGCGCTGCTGCAGCCGCTCCATCTTGGACGTCACCGAGGGCTTTTTATTCTTTCACCGGGGAAAAGAGTTTGTTAGAGGCCAAGGAATCTTTTTCCATGTTGGGAGTAAAGAAAGAAGCGGTACATGAGAAGTGGCAGGAAGCACCCCCTCCCCCCCACACCGCCTGGCCTCAGTATGAGAGGAATGTCCATCCTCCCTCCCCCTCCTTAATGGAAACTGGATGAAAAAGTTTTTGGAACAGGGAAATCCCTCCTTCTCTCTCCTGCGCTCCAGACTGGGCTCTAACAAAGGTCTAACCAGCAGGAAAAAGTTACAAAGCACAACTCTGCGCCCGAAGTGTGTCATCAGACATGATCAGTGGTCGTTTATTAACCTCGCTCACGTGAAAAAGCTGAAGAAGGGGAAGAAGTGACAAAGAGGGCTTTGTTTCCCGGCAGAGCTCTGCTACATTTAAGTGCTGTCGGAATTTCGTGAGAAGGTGCCCATATGTTGGTTTTGCTTCACGTCAGTCGGCCCAAATCCACATGCAGTCATTTAGCACCATCAGTTTCAAGCCCTGCCTCGACCCTGTGCCGATAATAATGCGTTACTATCAATCTCCTGTATACAGAGGACCAGGACCCCTGTTGCTGTGAGCTAACAGTGCTAACCTCTGCTCCACAGGTCTATGGTGGGCTTCAGGGCTGCTTCATCATGTGATTTTCATCACTTCTTTTCACTTACTGGCGTTTTAGCTTTGCCATCTGCCATTCAGCTTCCAGCTCATTTCTGTGAAGTCAGTGAACGGGTGCAGGACTTGTGACCAGAGTGGGCTCTGTGACATCTGCACTGTATTCTTATATAGGTCAGTACATGTAGGCCATCTTCACCAGAAGGTGGCGCTGCTTTATTCAACTCTATTACATTTGAATTAGAGCCCTGGCAGATCTTTTCTTGGACCCATATCACTGTGTTGTAATGGGACAAATGCAACAACACATTCTCTCCTTGCGTCTTGGCTAACACACACACACACACACACACGTTCACCAACCACAGTCAACATCAGGAGGAATGAACATATTTAGTCAAGTTGATGCTATAAGCCAGGCTACCACAGATTTAGCTTAGCTAGAGGGATTAAAAAGAAGCTGGTTAACCAGGGCTCCTCACAGGCTGACCGGATCACACTCATTCAACAGTTATTTCCAATAAACCAGCTTCTGTATATCATACACGTATTATATTGAATATTTTCCTACTTATCTTATGAGGAACACTTTTTTTGGTTTACTTTGCTAAACATTTTAAAATGCCCCATACCATGTTATGGAAATTAGACATAAATGAATCTGCACAAACAGGTTGTCAATGTGAGGTTTAATTTGTCTTTGCAAAGGGGTCAGACAACAACAGTGCATCAGCAGACTGCAATGATTCACAGAAACAAGTTACAGTGCATCCAGAAAGGATTCACGGCGCTTCCTCATATTTTCATGTTACAGCTTAATTCAAAAATTTAATTCATTTCTCACTTCAAAATTCTACACACAAAATGACAAGTGAAAACAAGACTTTGATGTTCTTGCAAATTTATTAAAAATAGCGAACAAAAACATTACGTGACATTCAGATCTGAGCTAAGGTGCTTCCTGTTTCCACTGTTCATCTGTCAGATGTGTCTACAACTTGACTGGAGTCCACCTGTGGTAAATTCAGTTTACTGGACTTGATCTGGAAAGTACACACCTGTCTCTGTAAGGTCCAAACCATGGACAGGTGTCAGAGCACCAACCAAGCCATGAAGTCCAAAGAATTGTCTGTAGACCTCAGTGACAGGATTGTATCGAGGCACAGGTCTGCAGAAGGGTACGAAGAGATTCTGCAGCATTGAAGGTCCCAATGAGTACAGTGGACTCCATTATCCATAGATGGGAGAC